>NW_011491029.1:743402-748338 GCF_000754665.1 Bison bison bison | reverse complement strand
CCCGGGGGCAGCCGCAGCCCAGGTTCCCCGACATGACCCCAGCATCCAGCTCGTGGCTCCTGGCCTCCTCTGGGCCTCCTACTCGCCCCCTCCCCTTCACGGAGAAGCGGACAATGATTCCGCACCACTGGCCTCTGACTGGGACTAGCCAGCACGTGTCTGGAGCGTCTGGAGTGGAGATGTTAATTCTCTGGAAATCCTCCTGCCTTTGGAGAGAGCCTGGGGCTGGGGTGGGAGGCAGCAGTGGGGTTTAAGAGGGGAGAAAATACAGGAAAGGAGGCGCTTTGAGGACTAGAGAGCAGAGTCCATGAGGAGGTCACAAGGAACTTGCAGGGCTGGCCTCATCCTCTCGGGCTTACTTCCTAAAGGGGCATCACGGGATGAGGTGGGGTGGGGAATGGGCCATTTTATGGGTGGCTGGTGCCTCCATGCCAGCTGGAAAGGGGGCTGCCATGGAAAGTGACTCAGAGTCACCCTCATCCCACAGCCGAGGAGACTGGCATCCAGAGGGCGAGGGGACACAGCAGAGTCACGGCTGGACGGCACAGCCCAGGCTCCCCGCCTGGGTGCTCCCTGCCATATGCTGGGGGCCCGGTCTCAAAACACATCCCAGGCAACTCCCAGGTAGACTCACACTGGGATTGGAGGGGACAGGGAACACTGGACACGTCCTCAGAATTTACCATTGCTGGCAGACCTTCCCTTATATCCCCAAAGATATAACCCTTTGGTGGCCGGGGCTGTGTCTCCCACTTTCTCGGAGTCCCCTTAGCGCAAACAGGGGTAGTTGATGTTCAGTCGCTAAGTCATATCCAATTCTTTGAGAGTCCATGGACCGTACCTTGCCAGGCTCCTCTGTCCATAAGATTTCCCAGGTAAGAATACTGGAGTGGGTTGCCATTTCCTCCTCCAGGGGATCTTCCTGACCCAGGGATTGAACCTGCTTCTCCTGCATTGGCAGGCAGACTCTCTACCGCTGAGCCACCAGGGAAGCCCCGGGATGGAATATCATCAGTATAATAACTGCTCCTGCTTCACGTGGGCCAGAAGCCGTGCTGAACAATGTTCCAACATCATCTGAAATGAGTGAATTATCCCCAGGAGTACATGCAGACCCAGAGAAGGTAAGCTTCCCACGGTGGTCTAGCTGGAGCGGGCAGAACTGGGGTGCAGACCCCAATCCAGACAGCACGCCCACAAGGTGGAAACAAGTAAAGAGAACACGCTGGCAGGCGTGAGGCCTGGATTCAAGTCCAGACTCTGGAAAACCGGGGAGAATCCTGCCCTGTCTCTGACCCTCCAGTCCTCTGGCTGATTCCCACGATGACTATGACGATCTCTGTAAGTCTCAGTGGGGCTCCGGAGCCCCCAGCCTGCCCTCCCTCTGACAGTTCTCTCTTCCCACATTTCATCCCCCTTCGGGCCAGAGCAGCAGGAGACCCTTTGAAAGACTTGGTAATCCATCCCAAAATATGCAGGACTGTTGCTGGGGCAACCTGGCTGCCACACAGCCCGGATTTAAATATTTAATGGCTCCTCGGGTATTAAGGGGTCCTGGGAACTGGGCAGGAAAGGGCACAGGTCTGAGCTGGGGTAAGGGGGTGGGGGAGCCCTGGCAGCTCCTGCCAGAACAGCACCCCCACCACAGGGGTCTTTGAAAAGACCCTGATGCTGGGAAAGATGGGAGGCCGGAGGAGAAGGGGACGACAGAGAATGAGATGGTTGGATGGCATCACCGACTCAGTGGGCATGAGTTTGAGCAAGCTCCGGGGGTGGGTGATGGACAGGGAGGCCTGGTGTGCTGCAGTCCATGGGGTCGCAGAGAGTCAGACACGACTGAGCGACTGAACTGAACTGAAGTGTCTGGCGGGATAAGACAGAAGCCCAGGCAGAATTCTGCTGCAAGCAGGGGGAGGGGAGCGGGTGATGGAAGGGGAGGGGACGCTCTCTGTCACAGGTGGATTTTCTTTTCTTAAGTGCCGCAGTGCAGCGGACACTGTGCTAGTCTTACGCTCTCTCCTTTGAGGTCACTATAATCCTATGAGGCACGCATGCTATTGGTCCCAACTTACAAGTGAGAATGGGGATCAGAGAGGTGAAGTGACTCACCCAGGGCCACACAGCTGCCCCGAGAGGCACACTGGACCCCAAGGCCAGGTGGCTCCACAGCCAGTGCTCTTTCTGCTACATCTATCGGGAGGCAGGCTGGAAATCCTGCTGAAAGTTAATGCCTGTAACAGTTAAGAAAGGCAATGCCAAAGAATGCTCAAACTACTGCACAATTGCACTCATCTCACATGCTAGTAAAGTAATGCTCAAAATTCTCCAAGCCAGGCTTCAGCAATATGTGAACCGTGAACTTACAGATGTTCAAGCTGGTTTTAGAAAAGGCAGAGGAACCAGAGATCAAATTGCCAACATCCGCTGGATCATGGAAAAAGCAAGAGAGTTCCAGAAAAACATCTATTTCTGCTTTATTGACTATGCCAAAGCCTTTGACTGTGTGGATCACAATAAACTGTGGAAAATTCTGAAGGAGATGGGAATACCAGACCACCTGACCTGCCTCTTGAGAAGTCTGCATGCAGGTCAGGAAGCAACAGTTAGAACTGGACATAGAACAACAGACTGGTTCCAAATAGGAAAAGGAGTACGTCAAAGCTGCATATTATCGCCCTGCTTATTTAACTCTTATGCAGAGTACATCATGAGAAACGCTGGGCTGGAAGAAGCACAAGCTGGAATCAAGATTGCCGGGAGAAATATCAATAACCTCAGATATGCAGATGACACCACCCTTATGGCAGAAAGCGAAGAGGAACTAAAAAGCCTCTTGATGAAAGTGAAAGAGAAGAGTGAAAAAGTTGGCTTAAAGCTCAACATTCAGAAAATGAAGATCATGGCATCTGGTCCCATCACTTACTGGGAAATAGATGGGGAAGCAGTGGAAACAGTGTCAGACTTTATTTTTTGGGGCTTCAAAATCACTGCAGATGGTGAATGCAGCCATGAAATTAAAAGACGCTTACTCCTTGGAAGGAAATTTATGACCAGCCTAGACAGCATATTCAAAAGCAGAGACATTACTTTGCCAACAAAGGTCTGTCTAGTCAAGGCTATGGTTTTTCCAGTGCTCACGTATGGATGTGAGAGTTGGACTGTGAAGAAGGCTGAGCGCTGAAGAATTGATGCTTTTGAACTGTGGTGTTGGAGAAGACTCTTGAGAGTCCCTTGGACTGCAAGGAGATCCAACCAGTCCATTCTGAAGGAGATCAGCCCTGGGATTTCTTTGGAGGGAATGATGCTGAAGCTGAAACTCCAGTACTTTGGCCACCTCATGAGAAGAGTTGACTCATTAGAAAAGACCCTGATGCTGGGAGGGATTGAGGGCAGGAGGAGAAGGGGACGACAGAGGATGAGATGGCTGGATGGCATCACTGACTCGATGGATGTGAGTCTCAGCGAGTCAGTGATGTCCGGGAGTTGGTAATGGACAGGGAGGCCCGGCGTGCTGCGATTCTTGGGGTCGCGAAGAGTCGGACACGACTGAGCGACTGAACTGAACTGAAAGTGCTTTCTATAGGCCGGGCACTGTGCTAAGGGCTGTACAGGCTCTAATGCGCTCAACTTTCATGACAGCCCTGTGAGGGAGGTGTTATTGCCCCCATTGTACAGATGTGGAAACTGAGGGCTTGAGAGGGGAGGTCAGACCCCAAGATCACAGGGACATGGGGAAGCCTCTATTCCGGCCTCAGCGGGACACTCCGGAGCCGGTGTCCTTCATCTAGTTCTTAGCCCAAATTTAGAATGCTGTATAACAAAAACAACAACAAATAAATAAAAATCAAATTCAAAATGACTTTTCACCCTGGTGCTTTGTCCATGTCCCCCCAAGATGGATAGGATGGCAAGAGGAAATTCTTCCAACCATTCAGCAATGAAGATGAGTCACCTTGAGGTTTTTTGGCTTCAGTCACTTTCTCTACACATAAAACATGGGCACACAGACAACAATGTAGACAGCCTTAGAGACACACAGACGCACACTAAGACAAAAGTACAAGACACGGACCCATGGACAAATGTGGGTGCACACACAGGCACAAGCACCGGCGCGCAAGTGCACACACACACACACACACACACACACACACAGATGGACTCTGGTCGCTTTCCTCCTGATTGAATTAACTCGAGTGTCAGGAAAGGGAAAAGACATCCAAAATCATTTGGCCAATGCCTCTGCCAACCTCAAGGCTATTTTAAATAGCCAAACTGATCTGATGTTATTTTTAAAGCTCTTCAGGAAGGAGGACAAATCCCATAACCTCACTCTGATGTCTCCCCCTTAAGTAGGGAAGTTCTCCTGACATCTAACCAAATTCCTGCTTTAGATGGTAAAGAATCTGCCTGTGAATGAAAGAGACCCAGGTTTGATCCCTGGGGAAGATCCTCTGGAGGAGGAAATGGCAACCCACTCCAGTATTCTTGCCTGGAGAATTCCCTGGACAGAGGTTCCTGGTGGGCTACAGTCCATGGGGACAAAGAGTCAGACACGACTGAGCGACTAACACTTTCACTTTTACATTAATCACAATGCAACTTTTACCATCAATACCCTGCTTTACAGCTCCCAAAGCCCTCCTGTATTTATGTTCTTGTTTAACCCTCACAGCCGTCCAGCGAGGCAAACAGAGCAGAGATGATTATAGTAGTTTATGGCGAGTGTGGCCCAGAGAAGTTAAGGAGCTTGCCTGTAGTGACACAGTCCCTGTTGAAGCTGGGCTGCAACCCAGATGTAGAATGTTGGTTTCACGGCTCCTCGAACTACGCCAGGTGCTGCCAGCGTCCCACCATTTTCGCTTTGTCTTCTCCTCTCAGCCTCTGAGCTTCCTTGGACCTGAGCCTGTCAGCGAGGGGACCACACGGCACCTGG
>NW_011491029.1:740571-743302 GCF_000754665.1 Bison bison bison | reverse complement strand
CTTTTGCCTGAGTGATGCCTGCATGCGGCGTAGGGGTGGGGGCCTCTCACAGTTGGGTGATCCCAACAAGCTCCTCCACCCAGAGGCAAACAGCACACTCCCTCCCGAGACAGCAGTCTTCCTGTGCTGAAAGCAGGCTGGTGAAGCTGCCGGCTCCTCCTCTGAGCATCCTTCATCCCATGGAAGGCTCCTCCAACTCCCCAGGGACCAGGACTTGTCACCGGAGATGAAGCCAAGCTGCACCCAAGCCTCACACCCACCAAGCGCACGGCCCCACTTACATTCACTCGGTAGTAAATATTAGAGACACCCGGTCTTCTTAGGGCAACTGCGATGATTCTAGTCATCTGGCCTGATTTAGGGAGGGCCACAACCCCTTCCCATTAGAGGAATGACTACAGGTATTTGGAGTTCAAGTTATGGAGGGAAAGCAACGGAGAAGTAGAGGGCTCATGACAAAGAGTCCTGGCTGGCTTGAGAAGATCCTGAGAGGAAATGAATCAAGGGAAGATCCGGGCTGGGGCCTGAGAAGAGGAGGAGGCGGGAGGCAGAGAGATCTGCATTCTTTCCTCCCCATAAAAAATCATCCCAGCTGTGCCTAGGAGCCCTAAAGGAAGATGTGGGCAGGATGGGGCAGGGCTTAGATGGAGACAGGCGCAGGCTCAGGCAAATCCACAGCTCCAGTGGATGTAAGGATCAAAAGTCCAGGGTTCTGAAATCAAATCCCGTTTGGGATTTCACGGCCACCAGCTAGCTCTGTGGCTGGACCAGTCCCCTCTCACTCTGGCTTAGGTTCTGTGTACCAGGCTTCCCTCTGTCTCTCCGTCTTGAGTCTCATTTCTCTGCTCTGTCTGCGCTCTCTCCCCTCTCTGAATGTATGAGAACACGCGCGTGCTCACACACACAGACACTGTGACCCCTTCCTGCAGGGGTGGAAGGCTGCCTGCTGATGGTGGCTAGATCTCTTTCCTCTTAAAGCCCACCTCCCTGGGGGCCTGGACGGAAATCCCCTAGCCCTGCCCTGGGACTGTGACCCCCAGCGGGTGGCAGCCACGTTTAATTTAGAGGCTCTGCATGTGTGAGCCGTTGTGCACAAGCCTGCTTGCCCAAGGCAGCCCGAGGACTGCCGGGGCCCTGCTGGGAGCTGGGGGCCTGGGGAGCCTCCTTGCTGGGAAAAGGAAGAACGAGGCAGGTGTTTCATTTCCCCCTGGCCGCCCGCTAATTAAGAAAGAGGAAGACCCAGAGAGTTCAGGGGGCAAGCTGGGGTTTCCTAGAGACCCTGTGGGGGTGAGGAGGGGGCGGGGGTGCAGAACGGGCTTTAGGACGAGGCTGTCCTGGGCTGCCCTCTGAGCCTACCCCAGGTGCTCGTGTGACCTTGAACAGGCACCTCTGAGCCCCTCGAAGGTGACTCCAGAGCCCCTAGGGCCCCGGCCACCTGTGCAGACCTGGGTCACGTCCAGGCAGACATAGGCGGCAGGGCTATGCCGGGAGCTAAGAGACGTGTTGGCGAGATGGTTCTGCATTTGTCTCAGGCCATTACTCCACCAATTGCCCCTTCCTGGGTGTAATTCTGAACAGTAAATGTTATTGGAGGAGAAATCCTGTGGGGAAGTGGATCTTCTGTGCGTGAGTGCACAGTCGCTTCAGTCGTGTCTGACTCTTTTGTGACCCATGCACCGTAGCTCGCTAGGCTCCTCTGTCCATGGAATTCTCCAGGCGAGAATACTGGAGTGGGCTGCCATGCCCTCCTCCAGGGGATCTTCCCGACTCAGGGATCAGACTTGAGTCTCTTACGTCTCCCGTGTTGGCAGGCGGGCTCTTCTGTGGAGGCCTCATATCGAACTTTCCAAGGTCAGTGTTCCAGGAGGAGGCAAGGAAAACCTGGATCCATAAACTGGGTGAAGCAACAGGGTGGGGATAAACCACCTCCGAGCTCCACCCTGGGGATGAAGGAAATACAGAGGTGCTTAGGACAGGGCCTGGCACAGAGTGGGGCCTCAGGGAAGGCCCACACGCATTGCCTGGCACTGGGTGGAGAACACAGATGTTCACAAACATCCCACTGGAGCTTTCTGATGCCTTGTGACTATCCTTAGCTGATGGAGGAGGAGACTAGGATGAAGACCCTGAAGGATTGGAGAGCAGTGGGAGAGAAGGGAGAGGGTTGGGGCTGCACTGCATGAGCTCTAAGGCCCAGACCTGCACTTTCTCTCTGCTGCTTTTCAATCACGTCACACCCTGTTAGGTCATGTGTCCCTCCAAAATATGGATTTGGGGGTCCTTTGTTCAACTTCATCAGTGGCGCCCAAAGAGATCCTTTCTTCCCAGGTTTTTGTCCCCATCATGAGGTTACATGTGCCAAGCTGCTTCCGGAAGGGACTGGCCCTCAGGGGCAGTGGCAGAGGTCCAGAGGGTGGGAGGGGTCTGAGAAGCCAGGGTCTGGGGAGGAGGGTCCCTGCCCTCAGCAGTGGAACCAGTTCACCAGGAGAGAAAGAATAACAAGAACGTGTTGCACGTCCACAGAGCTGCAAGAGCCAGACATGGTTCTCATTGGCTTCCGCAGTCCCATGTAGATGCTCTTATTATCCCGTTTTCAGCTGCAACAACCGAGGCTCAGAGAGGTTAAGCCACTTGCTCGAGGATGCACAGCGAGAAAGCAGCAGGGCTGACTCCAGAGTCTGGGCCTGTAACAAAGGCCTGACGCTGCCCTTCTCCCATCTGTGATAGCAGC
>NW_011491029.1:736907-740458 GCF_000754665.1 Bison bison bison | reverse complement strand
AGCGGCGGCCCCGGGCCTGCTGCAGGAAGCCTGACGGCCAGCGCCTTCAGCCTGCAGGCCCGTCCCTGAAGGGCCACTGGGCAAATGTGGGACCTGTCGTCTGCTGTCCTCACACGGGGACGAATGGTGTCCTGGTGGACGGGGTCTCATGGAGGACTCCGTCACTTTCCCATCTTAGAGAAGGCCAAGCCTTGAGGGGGGCCCCGAGGTCCTAGAGTCTGTCCTTTTCATGGTACAGATGACGGCTCTGCGGACCTGCCCCTGGTCACACAGCATGTCCTGAAGAGCCTCAGCATTACGGGCTGGGCTTCAGCTTGGTCTTTCACCCTCCGCCGTTCACTTCCCAGGTCGCCTGTGGCTGGCTGCTGAGTCTCAGAGGGGACACTCAGGCTGACACCCCACTCCCAAAGGGTCTCAGGGAATGACTACTTCCCAGGTTCCATGCGCTTTGATTGCCCTTTCATTTGATCCTCACATCACTATTAGTATCCTCATTTATAGATGAGGGGATGGGATCCCTTCCCCAGGGTCACAGAGCTTGGAGGAAGAGAGGCTGTGGGCCTCTGCCCTGGGGCCACTGGCAGGGAGAAAGGGTCTCTGATTACCCACATGCTCAGCGCAGAACAGCTTCCAAAGCTCTGCCCAAGGGACCTGGAACCTGAGGCCGCCGGGCTGCCACACTCCCTGGCGTTCATGCCATCCATCTCGGAGTTCATTGGAGGAAGGGGACAAGGCTTATGAAGCTGCACCGCGATGGCCGCCTTGGGGGCACTTCTGGCACACACAGCATGGGGGTGCCTTGGGGTGGCCTGGTTATTTTTTTGGGGGGTGTTGGCCTTTTGATCCCACAGAGGTGGAGCCTCAGAGGCCTGGGGAGGAGGCAGAGATCTAAGGCAGGAGTCATCACCTCTCACCAGACCAGAGGGCCCGCCATGCATCCCTGCCCAGGGACAACGCATCCCCGAGTTTCCAGAGGACAAAGGGACACCTTCATCCTTCCCGCTGCCATTCTGGCCTCCAAGTACTAACGGCAGGGGACGAGAAGCAACCAGCACTGGTGAAGGAATCCTCTACCCCCGGGTCATTTATTGGGTTAGTCAAAAAGTGTGTTCAGGTTTTTTTTTTTAACATTACACAAAACACTTGAATGAACCTTTTGGGCAGCCCCATACTTAGCAGAGTCGGACTCGACTGAGCGACTGAACTGAACTGAATACTTAGCCCCATCACATCCTCACACCAGCTTACAAGGCCCCCCTCCCCAAGCTCATCTTAGGCTACCTCCTCCTCCCTCACCCCACTCCAGTCAGCTCCGGTCACCCCGGTCTCTTACGCATGGCAAGCACACACCGGCCTCAGGGCCTTTGCACCAGCTGGTCCTTCTGCCTGGGACTCTCCTGCTAATATTCTACACATTGTATTCCTTCACTTCATTCAGGTCTCTGATCAAATTCTGCAAGGAGATCTTCCCTGACCACTCCCAACTCTGTTCCCCAACAACCTAAAGTAGTACCTCTCCCCAGTCACCATCACCGACTCAGTGGACGTGATAAGCAAACTCCGGGAGATGGTGAAGGACAGGGAAGCCTGGCGTGCTGCAGTCCACGGGGTTGAAACGAGTCACACATGACTGAGTGACTGAACAAGAACAACCAGTCAGCATCTATCTCCTTGTTGACACTTATCTCCAACAAAGTTCTCTTTCAGTTATTTGTCTTCTGTCCCTTTCCCTTGAATGCAGGAAGGCAGCAACCTTGTTCATCTGCTTCATTGCTGAATCCCAGCCTCTGATACAGTACCTGCCACAGAAGGAGTGCTCAGGGGACGTCTGAAGAAGGAAGGAAACAAGGGAGAGGCAAGGAGGAATAAATCTCTGTGTGGGCCTCTTTCACACGATTCTGATTTGACTCTTGCTGAAACAGTATCGGAAGACACAGGACCAGTTACATAATTTGTGAGGCCCAGTGAAAATGAGGGTGTCTCATTCAAAAGTTATTATGACTTACAAGGTGGCAACAGAATAGTATTAAACCAAGTGCAGGGCTCTGGGCCACTGCCCAGGTCGCATACCTTTGAAGCTGGCCCTGAGGTGGTGTTCTTACCATTCCCCTAGTGCTGCTCAGAGATAGGAGGGTCAGAGAGGTATGGTGACTTGTCCAACATCACACAGCACTGTGCTATGGCTTAGAAACTCACAAACTCTCCCCTCCTCGGTTCTTTCAGTGGCTATGGAAGGAATCCTGTTATCCCCATACGTCTGCAAATCAGGGGAGCCAGCCCAGAGAAGAAGGTAGGAGAGCAAAATTCCCTGTAAATCTATTTCACCTAACATATTCATGTCATATATATATATATTTTTTTTCATTCGACTGCAAAGTATATCCACAGTTGTTTTAATAAAAAGATAAGGTATTATCTTCCAAATCTTTGAGTGCATTGATGCTCCATCAGGACACGCAGAGCTGGCCCTGAGATTCTGCACAACCCCTGGCTTGGGGAGGAATACCCCAGGTGCTGAGGGTACCCACACCTCAGCTGAAAAAGCCCCTCCGTAGACGATCCTCGCACGGGTGCAACCGTGCACACTGCACGAGCATGTTAGTTTCAGCTCCTCACTCCTCGTCTCTCTCCTGCTTGGTCCAGAGGAAACCTCCTCCAGGATGGCCCCAGACCCAGATGGCAAGCAGTCTTGCACAGATCTCCTTTTCACAACAGAGAACAGGGGATGGGGCGGGTGGTGGGGGGAACCTTCCCTCCTGGGGAAATACGCCTCGGCCTGTTAACAGTGAGAGGAGAGCGTTATTACCCTGCTCAGCCAGCCAGCTTCACTCGCTGTGCTAATTGGAACGTGTAATGGTTTGTTAATACGGTCTAATCTGGGGAGCCCGGCTCAGAGGGGTCTCTGTGATGGGGGTATGGCGTGGGGGTGGGGGCTTCTGAGGGTACTGCCAAGAAGGGCTGGGAGTGTGCCTGTGGTGCCTGCTTTGCAAAATGATGTCTTAATCCAGCATCCAAATCCAGCAGCACAACTTGCGATCTTGGGCTGCTGCGGTTGTGTGTGTGTGTACCTGCGGTTGTGTGTGTACCTGCGGTTGTGTGCGTGTGTACCTGTGTGCACGTGCATGTGTGTGTGCACAGTGGATACGATGGCTGGCGGGTGTGTACACGCACGGTGCCGGGTATAGGACTAAGAGGTGGGGGGAGAGGAGAGAATGTAGCTGCATCACACCTAAAGGCAGGACGCAGCCCTCTAGTTTCGACAACGCAAACAAAGACATCTATTTTCCCATGACTGGCTCACCCAGCCCCTATTAACACTAATTAGGAGGACTGGGAATTCCCCATAACTTCATAATTACTGTTAACAGATTTCACAGGGGCCGTGAAGGAAATGGAACACCCCATCCTATATTCACAGCCCAGGTGACGATGGTTCATGTGGTCACTGCGTCCCCCTGCTCCAGCCACAAGGCTCTGCGATTCCCCCCAGGGACCCCAGGTGCCCAGACTGCCCGATATGATAGGATACTGGAGGTGGGGGTGGCACCAAA
>NW_011491029.1:702843-736712 GCF_000754665.1 Bison bison bison | reverse complement strand
GGGTGCTACTCGGGAAGAGACTTCAAGTTTGGCCTTGGACCTGGAGGTCGAGGAACGAACAGACCAGCCCGTGCTGATGCTGACCGACCACTGCCAGCTCAGGCCACCCCCGGCCCCGCCCCTCCTGCCCCTCCCTCTTAGCTCCAAGTCCATTAAGATGAACCATATTTTAAAGGTGGCGCTGAAGAGTTGGCAAGATCACAGCAGTACCTCACAGTGTCACTAGGCCCCCTCCCCAGGCTGCAGCCAGACGGCTTAGGAAACCACAGTTGAGCCATGCCGGGACCTCTCAGCTGCTTGGCGGTGGGAGGGCCACTTCTGCCAGCTGACAGTGGCAGGGGCATCCCAGCAACCGCAGTTGCTGGTCCTCGTGATGAGCCCCATCTGTGCTCACGAGACCCTCGCCTGGCCTCCCCGCCTCGGCCCCGGTGGTCCCGCTGCAGGCCCTGCGCCGAGTGGGGTCGTGGGGGCAGGCGCCAGCGCTGTCCCCCTCGCCCGAGTGTCTGCCTGGGCGTCCGCCCCTCACCCCGGCTGTGACCTACCCAGCCCCCACGCCCGGGAAATGCTGTCGCTCTGTGCAGGGCTCGGGTTCTGGCTCCAGTTCCAGAGGACAGGTCTTTGTTCTTTCCCTGTCTGCCCAGACTCTGAGATTCTCCATTTATTAGTGAGTTTAAAGGCCCCTTACTTAACCATATTAAAAAGCGCTGAAACAGTATCAAACATAAACTGCCTCTTAGTGACTTTTTCTTTTATTCTTTATATTCAGTGACTTTTTTTTTTCTTACTAGGAGCATGTATTATTCATCTAATTAAAACAAATCATTGCAAAGGGGCCATTTCCTCCACACTCTGAAGCTGCTGGGTCTTTGTGAGTTGTTGCAGCCTGGGCTTGGAATAGCTTTTCTTTCCTTGTCCGCCTAGAGAACTTCTCACCCTTCAATGCCCTGCTTGATGGCTCCTCACCATGAAGCTTTCCTTGATTTCTCCAGCATTGGCAGAGTTCTCTTCAGTTTTTTTTTTTTTTTTTAATTTTATTGAAATATAGTTAATTTACAATGTTGTGTTAATTTCTGCTATACAGCAAAGTCATCCAGTTATGCATACATATTTATTGTTGAGTCGCTCAGGTTTATCACAGGATATGAATGCTGTTCCCTGTGTCATACAGTAGGGCCTTGTTGTTGGCCCATCTTGTAGACATTAGTTTGGCTTTGCCGGGGGCTCAGCTGGTAAAGAATCCTCCTGCAATGTAGGAGACCTGGGTTCGATCCCTTGGCTAGGAAGATCCCCTGGAGGAGAGAACGGCCACCCACTCCAGTATTCTGGCCTGGAGAACTCCATGGACTGTATAGTCCATGGGGTCGCATAGAGTCGGACACGTCTGAGCGACTTTCACTTTCACACATTAGTTTGCATCTGCTAACCTTCTGTTTACTTCTGAGACCCTCGTTTTGGAGATAAGAGGATGAGGCCCAGAGAGGGGCAGGGGTCTCCCCACCAGTCTCACAGCTAGGTCACGGGCGCTGAGGTTACACCCGGACCCAGAAGGGCTCCTCTTACAGCACGGGTGGGGGAGTGGGGAGGGAGGTCAGTGCAGACCCTGCTTCATTCTCAGTCCCCCGTCCTTCCCGGAGCCAGAGCCTGCCCTGTCTGAGCTGGCCTTGACCTCCAGCTTTGTTCTCCTCGGGAATGAGCCAGGGTGCTCTTCTCCCTGCCTCCAGGGGCACAAATCAGCGAAGCCCGGGATGAGGAGCAGAGAATGGGCTGGTTGTTGTTCCACAAAGGGGATGGGAGACAGGAAGCACTGGGGCCTCTCCTCCTGCTCTGGACCCTGAGGCTGTGTCTGAAAGGCCACCTCTTCCAGGGCCCCCCTGCCCACCCGGCTCCTGCCCTGGGCCCCTCCCTGGCTCAGTGGCTAGAGGCCAGGCTCACACAAGGCCATGCCTTCATTGCCTTGAGTATGCATCTCAGCTTTACCACTGAAAAAAAGCTGGGAGTTCACCTATCTGAGGTTCTTATACCAGCGCTAGGTGCTAAGGTACTTAAGTCACGTCTGACTCTTCGGGACCCTATGAACTGTAGCCTGTCAGGCTCCCGTGTCCATGGGCTTCTCCAGGCAAGAATACTGGAGTGGGTTCCCATTTCCTCCTCCAGGGGATCTTCCTGACCCAGGGATCAACCCCACGTCTCTTGCATCTCTTGCATAGGCAGGTGGGTTCTTTACCAGTAGCACCATCTTACTTCTGAAAGCAGCCCACTGTTTATTAAGCCGCCGGGATCGGGGGCCCTGGTGAGGTGTTTCATAGACACTGCCTCATCCTGACCACACTCTGAAGAAGCTATTAGCACTCCCATTGTATGGGTGAAAAATTGAGGTTCACGGGAAATGAAGTCACTCCCCTTGGGTCAAGAGTTAGAAAGTAACTGAGCTGGGACTTGAGTCTGGATCTATTTGGGGGTCAATAAGCCCAACTCCCAAGGTAGTTTCACGGATTGGAGGAGATAATTACACAGGCCAACTGCTCTGCAGATAATAACACACTGAACATTATAGCTTCTTCTCATTTTCTTTTCATAATGAGTGCAAACACTGCGGGGAACTGGCTTGTGGAACCCGCCCAGCGGATGGTGGGTGGGGAGGCGAGACATCTGGGGACCTGGCAGGGCCTGGCAGACCTCCTGGCGACCCCAATCCCTCGAAGCCCCAGGGCCCAGACTCGCCCTGAGACAGAGTACTGTTTGAGAGTAAATATTATTTTACCCTCCAGCTTAATCCAGACCAAGCTTATCTTTCCCACTCAAAAACCCACAGCCCAGAGAAAGTTAAGCGCTTTGCTGCTCTCCTAATTGCAGGCTTGCAGCTCTGCTTGGGGACACTGGTTCCCTGGAAAAACCCGATAAGTGGTCTGGTATTTGGCTGTGGCATCAGAGAGGCTGGCTCTGGGCTGGGCTGTCTGGCTTTCAGGCCCACATTGGGCTGGGGGAGCCCTACGGGGGACAATGTAGGCTGCAATACAGGGGCTGGTTCCTGGGGTCCCCGTTTCCCATGGATCCCAGAACCACCGCAGACCTGGCTACAGTGGGGATGAGGAAGTGAATCCTGCCCTTCTGTTTGATGCCAAGTCTCAATTGGCTGGAAAAGCGAAATGGGTCAGTGGGCCACCAGACCCCCTTCTCTTTCAGTTTCCATGTCTGTTTCCCTTCTGCCAAGAGGAAGACCTCTGAAGTGTGGATAGAACTGGTTCTTGTTCAGACCAAAAGCTCTGACACCCTCCACCAGCAGTTTCTCTAAAAACAGGCCACCAGAGGGCAGGGGTCCAGTCTACTGAAGGAAGGGAATCTTCAAGGGGTTCAAGGAAGAGCCTGGGTCCAACCCAGCCAGGTCAACCCACCCAGGCACCAAATGTCTAATTAGTTCTCCAGCTGCTTCTCATCTCACTGTTTTCCTCTTTCTCCCCTGGCTGTTTCTAGAAAGATACCTGGGAAGAGAAGTGATTAGCGTCCAGGCTTTGCAGTCAAGACAGACTTGGATACAAAGGTTTTCCCTGTTTCCATCAGGTGACCTGGGGCAACTTGGCTGCCTTCTCTGTGCCTCGGTTTGCTTGTCTGTATAATGGGGTGACCATATGACCACCCACAATGTTGTAGGGAGGACTATGTGAGGTCATGAGTGTACAGCTCTTAGCCCAGTACCTGACAAAGGCAGCTCTCAGTTGACTCTGCCCAGGATGAAAAAAAGGCAGAGGTACCAAGACTTTCCTGGGGCCAGATGGGCTCTTCCACTCGAAAAACCACCCTCTTCCCCATACCCGGGGTACCTAGCTCCATCTCTGCACAGAGGTGGAGGAGTTGGGGACAGAACTGGCACTGGTTGACGAACCATTGTGTGCCCTGCACTGAGCTCCTCTCATCTGCTTTCTACAGATGAGGAAACCAAGGAAATCCTGTGGTACAAAGGAGTTTTCCCTGGAGCTCACGGCACCTGTGGGGAAGCAGGACCGTGTTCTCGTGCTTTTATACAGGGCTCTCCCCTACCCACTCGGCTCCTCAAACCCCCCATGAAATAGCGGGGAATATCAGTCCTACTCCACAGGCACGAACTGGAGGCCCAGGCAAGTCTCCCAGCTGGCCGGGAGCAGTGAGTGGGGCTGGGATGAACCCAGCGGTTCCAGTCTGGCCAGGTTCAGCTCATAGGAGTCCCTGGAGGGGCCAGTGCTGGTGTCCATGAGTGCAGCGTGCAGCCCCCCGCCCCCGACAGTCACAGCCCTGCGTGATGCCGCTGCTTGGAGGGCCTGGAGGAGCAGCGCCTGCGTATCCAGGCAACAGGTGCATCCTTGGTCGTCCCCAAGTCACAGGTCTGCACATCAGGACAGTGCTCCCTGCAGACCTCCCAGAGGGCTCATTTTAGCTTTCCGGAAGGAAATAGACCCTAAAGAATCCAGACTCCTTGAATCCCCCAGGCTTCTGGAGGCAGAGGGCTTCTAGCCACATCTCCTTAAATGTTCCACCTTGTTTAAGTCTTGTAAAGGGCTTCCTAGGTGGCGGTAGTGTTAAAGAATCCACTTGCTAATGCAGGAGACATAAGAGATACAGATTCTATCCCTAGGTTGGGAAGATTCCCAGGAGAAGGAAATGGCAACCCACTCCAGCATTCTTGCCTGGAGAATCCCATGGACAGATAAGCCTGGCAGGCTACAGTCCATAGGGTCACACAGAGTTGGACACGACTAAAGTGACTTGGCACAAGTCTTGTAAATGCATATCCAGGTATAGATCTTTCCATGTTTCCTTTTCCCCCATCAAAAAGTTTGCCTACTCTGAGTCTGCATATTCTTCTTTCTGAAAACATAAAGAGTAGGGCTAGGGGATGCCAGAGATGACACACAATCCTCAGGGTTGTCACAGAATCCCCAGGGTTCAAAACATCTGGAACCCTCAGAAGCTGCCACAGTGATCCTGCGAGTGTCCAGATCCCTGGGCTGTGAAACTGTGCTGACCACACAGGTCCCCTGAGTGCCAGAAAAAATTGAGGGGCTACCATATAATTCTCTGAACCAGTATGGAACCTCTAGGTTTCAATGGAGTGGGGGGGATGCAGCTGGGCTGCTCCAGGGTGCCTAGGCGATATCAGAGACCCTGGGCTACCAAAGCACCACTGGAATATCTTAAAATGGAAATGATCAGCTTATGGATCTTCCAACAACCCACAACTTCACACTCTCATTTCCAGCTCTGTATTCAGGATATGTTCTTTCTGATCTCAGTTTAAATGTTTCTTCTTCCAGGAAGCCCTCCCTGGTGTCTCCCTGGGCCTTGCTAGGTACCACAGCACAGATGTGATGTTATGAGCTCCATGACAGCTCCCTGGGTTTGCCCTATTGGAGCACTCGGCACACAGTACTGCCACTACCTGCCCTCGGGTCTGTCTCCTCCACCAGCCTGAGAATTCCTGGAGTTCAGCGACTGAGTTCTCGGCATGGTCAGATTACCCTTAACGAATCTGTTGTTATTATTGTTTAGCTGCTAAGTCATGCCCGACTCTTTTGCGACCCCATGAACTCCAGCCCACCAGGCTCCTCTCTCCATGGAATCTCCCAGGCAAGAATACTGGAGTGGGTTGCCATTTCCTTCTCCAAGGGATCTTCCCAACCCAGGGATTGAACCTGTGTCTTCTGCATTGACAGGCCGATTCTTTACCACTGAGCCACCAAGGAAGCTTAATAAATACTATTCAAATAAACAATGGCATCAATGCTATTAACCTACTGGGCACTTGATGGCTGTACGACCTGGGGCCAGTCACTTCACCTCTCTGTGGCTCCGTCTCTTCACTGCACAATTGGGGTACTAAGAATATCTGTCTCACAAGGCTGACATGAAGCTTACATCCGCTCTATAAAACACTTCGATGGAGCCTGGTATAGAAGCATGATATAAATAGATGCTGCTTTTTTTTTTCTCTCTTTTAAACCTTTTTTATGGTGATAACCACCCACTCCAGTATCCTTGCCTGGAGAATTCCCATGGACAGAGGAGCCTGGCAGGCTACAGTCCATAGAGTCGCAAAGAGTCAGACACGACTGAATGACTAAGCATAGCACGCACAGTACATGGTGATAACATTTAAGATTTACTCTTTTAAGAACTTCCAAGTATACAATAGAGTGTGGTTACCTATAGTCACCACGTTGCTCATTACATCTGTTGAGTTCAATAATCTAATAGGAAGTTTGTATCCTTTAACCAACACCTCCTCATTTTCCTGAACCACCACCACCAATCTGATCTCTAGTTCCAGGAGTTTAGCTACACTAGATTCCCCATATCAGTGAGATCACACAATATTTGTCTTTCTGACTTATTTCTCTTAGCATAATGCCTTCAAGGTTCATCCATGTTGTTTCAATGTTGAGATTTCCTTCTTTTTGGTGGCTGAATATAGATATCTATTATTATTGTGTCTACTTAGGTTTTCACAGAGTCTAGACGCACAGCAAGGATAACGGATTCTCCCATCCCCTGTGTTTAATGCTAACGGCACCAATAGTAGTGTCCACAAACATCTCTTACCACATGCCGGGCACTGCTCTTAATGCTTTACACACATTCGCCCAGTGGATCTCACAGCAGCCCTCTGAGGTTGCTGCTTGTTATGGACTGAACTGTGTTCTCACACATTCATATGTTGCAGTCTTAATTCCCCCAGTGTGACTCTGTTTAGAGATATAGCCCTTAGGGAGGTGATTTAGGTTAAATGAGGTCATAAGGGTGGGGCCCTCAACCAACAGAATTAGTATCTCTCTAAGAAGAGGAAGAGACCCCAGAGACTCCTCTCTCTCCTTTCTGGGCACACACAGAGCAAAGGCCACGTGAGGGCACAGTGAGAAAGCGGCCGTCTATAAGCCAGGAGGAGAGGCCTCAGCATAAACTGAACTTCCTGCCACCTTGATCTTGGACTTGACCGTCTGGAACTGTGAGAAAACAAATGTCTTCTGTTTAAGCCCCCAGACTGTTCTATCCTGTTATGGCAGCTCTAGCTAACTAATATACTGTAATGTTATTCTTAATCTCATTTGATGCATGGACAGTGAGGCTTGGTGAACTTAAGGGGCTTGCCCCAAGGTCATACCTGGTGAGTGGCAAAGCTGGGCTGTGAACCAGGCATTGGCTACCAAGTCCACACTCTCCCTGAACCTGCCTCCAAGTTCAAGGGCAGGGGGCTGGGCATCCCAGAAGTAGGTGGCCAGGCCCGAGCAGCATGGACAGTCTATATCAAGGAGCATGGGTGGAGGAACAGGGCACATTTCGGCCAAGACTTTCAGGCTGTTTCCAAGACCTGCCTGCTATGCCCAGCATCTGAAGGCCGGTGGTAGGGAGAGGGGCTGACCGCATCCTATGTGACTACAAGCCGGCTGTGGCTACCAGGAGTCACCTTCAGCCTGGCCTAGAGCCAGAGCAGTTCTACAGTGGAAAAGGTTCCCAGGTCGGATGGTAAGCTCCCTGTCCCCAAAGGTATTCAAGCACTGCTGTTCGACCTCTACTTACTGGTGATGTTTGGGGAAGAATGAACAGCAAGAAGGTATTTTCATACAGTATGAACAGCAAGAGTAGATATTTTCAATAGTTCTCTCCAGCCTCAAGCAGCTGTGAAATATTAGAAGGGGCAGCAGTTAGAGGAGTCCCTGGAAAAAACACTTCCTGACCAGCTTTGCCTGTTAATTCTTGCTCATTTTCCAAGTCCCAACTCAGATATCACCTCCTCCAAGAAGTCTTCCTTAACTCTCCCTCCAACCTCCTCATGTCCAGGTTGGTGGCATGGGAGGGTCCTACTGGGGCTTCATAGGTGGTGCTAGTGGTAAAGAACCTGCCTCCCAATGCAGATGAAAGAGACTTGGCTTCGAGAAAACTTCCTCGAGGAGGGCATGGCAACCCACTCCAGTATTCTTGCCTGAGGACTCTCATGGACAAAATAGCCTGGCAGGCTACAGTCCATGGGGTTGCCAAGAATCAGACACAAGTGAAGCGACTTAGCACGCCTACACGCATGAGTCTAACTGGCAAAACTAGAAATGACATGTGACAATTGTAGGGAGACACAGTTCATCTTGATACAGTAATATGAATCTTCCATCTCTACGGAGTCAGAGAGGCCTAGGGTTTAAATCCTGGTGTCTGCCACTTCCTGCTTTTGGGGGAATGCCTCAATCCCTCTGAACTACAATTTCCTCAGCTGTAAAATGATTTCATCTCAGAGGATGAAACCAAAGATGAAAGATATCAATAATATCTGGCAATACAATATGGGGTATGGGCCACTGGCACTCGGCCTGTGATCAGGATATGCACATTTCCTTCCGTCTCTGGGAAGGCATAAGGTGGCGGAGATAGTAAGCTGTCTGACACTGGCGTATTCAAGCAGATGTCAGAGTTTGAGTGTTAGGATCGGGGTCAGAGGAGTTCTTCTTTGCACTGAAATAAAGATTGTACTCAGCAGTGTCCTTATGAGTTCTTACAACTCTCTAAAAGCACACGTACGACTCGGCCTTGGCCGGCTACGCAAAGAGTGGACATGCTTTCCACCCACCTCCACCAGGCTATGAAAAGCAGGAGTCCACTCACAATGCATGATTCCCTTTACAAAAAATGTCCAGAAAAGGCAAAATTTACAGAGACAGAGGGTAGATTGGTTGTTGCCTGAGGCAGGGGGCGGGAACGGGGACTGAGAGAAAATAGGAAGCAGGTTTCTTTTGGAGGGTGATGGAAGTAGTCTAAAATTGGATTGTGGTGATGGTTATACAGCTTCATGAATTTACTACAAATCATTGAATCATACCCTTAAAGTGAGAGAGTTTTATGGTGCATAAATTGTGCCTCTATAAAGCCGTTAAAAACAAAGCCAAAACAGTCACCAATAAAACAGGATTCCAGAGGAACCAGTGCTGTGGTGGAGGGTGATGTCCACGCCCCACAGGAAGCATGGTGGGAGCAGGTTGAGGTCAGAGGTCAGAGGCCTGAGGTCACCTCCAGTCTCCTCGACCTGGGGCTTCGCCTGGGTACTTCCTTGTTATCTTTCGTTGGGTAAGATGCAAGGAAATGGAACAGGCCCACTGGCCAACCTCATTAAAAGCCTGCAGAGAACCTCAGGCGGTGTGAGGAGGTGGGGTTCTGCAGAAGGGTGAGGAATCCCGAGTCCTGTAGGAGACTGGCCTCCCAGAAGGCTTCAGAGGCCAGTGCTGTGTGGCAGCTCAGAGCATCTTGTGGTTCTGGGTCTCTGAGTTAAGATAAAAGCCAATGACTTGGCCTGGCCTTGTCTTAAGCCACTGCTGGGTCCACTTGAGGGAGGAGAAGACACAACCCATTATCTGCTGAGCACCTACTATGTGCTGGGGAGGGTGGGCATTCACCCTGGTGATGTGACTGGCTGGGGACCTGCAGACACACAGCGAAGTCTTATCTGGACACCAGACCTATGCACTGCGGACAGATATGACTTGCTCATGGTTGTAAAGCTGTCTAGTTTAAATATAAATGAGAAGTCAGTATTTATCAAACCTTGGCTTCCCAGGTCACTCAGTGGTAAAGAATCCACCTGCCAATGCAGGAGACACAGGTTCAATCTCTGGGTTGGGAAGATCCCCTGGAGAAGGAAATGGCAACCCACTCCAGTATTCTTGTCTGGGAAATCCCCTGGACAGAGGAGCCTGGTGGACTACAGTCCATGGGGTTGCAAAAGAGTTGGACACAACTGAGGAACTATACGGCAGTATTTATCAGACCCATCTAACATGAAAGAAAACCAGAGCTATGGAAGCTACGTCACTTGCCTGAGACTGCACAGGAAGTGGCAGAAGTAAGATTTGAACCCAAGGTCTGTGTCAAGCAGGAGAATAAATTTCAGAGCAATCTGAATGAAAGCGGATTCTTGGTTATTAGTGAGCTCCCCATCACTAGAGGTATGTAAGCAGAGGCTTAATCTCAAGAAGTCAAAACAGATGACCTTGGAAGCCCTCCTAGTCCACTTAGCTTGCAAGTCCACAAATCCGTGCTGGTCATTTTCCTTGAGAGTAAAAACTGGACTGAGAGGAAAGTAGAAAAGCCTGAGCCATTTCTGAACCCCTGAGGGAGGGGATGTAGAGGGCAGGGCCTGGCTGGTATGTCCTCAGCTGGAACCATAGCTCTTCTGAGCTCCTGCTGCACACCACCACTGATTGCTGTTTGGGTGTGATACACTGGCTGGACCGGGGACAGCGTCACTGGGCTCCAGGCAAGTGAACTTCATCCTAAACTAGCCCTGGGAGTGAGGGCAGAAAGAGCAGGGGCTGCCATCCCAAAGCTGCAAAAGGGCCCTGTCTGGCCCTCTAGCCAGAGACCTGTTTCATACCTGCCCCACCTCTGCCCTGCAGGGGCACTCGGATCTGGCCTCCCTGAGGACTCTGCATCCTCCCAGCTCTGGACTCACCACGGGATGAGCTCAGCAGAGGCCCCTTGCCAATCAAGAGCCCCAGGCCTGGGAGAGGCCTGGGCTCCCTTTCAAGTGCCGGCCTGGCCCTGGAAGACAGGGAGGGGGGCTGGGCCTCAGAGGAGGGGGCTGGGCTGGGGGCTTCCTCTGCCTCCTCCTCTTCAGGGGGCTCCCCAAGCCAGCACTGAGGTTGGGAAGGCCAGGGGCCCTCCGGACCCACACCGTCATCCACTCCGGGGCCCTCCTGCCTCCCCAGCCTCTACCCTGCTCCACCCTCAGAGGGGATCTCCGCTTGCTCTTCCCTCTCTTGGTGTCTCCCTCTGGACCTAGATCCCAGATGTACAGAAGGCACTGTAGTCTTTTCTGCTCAGTTGTTAAGGAATCTACCTGCAATGTAGGTTCAATCCCTGGGTTGGGAAGATCCCTTGGAGGAAAGAAAGGCTACCCGCTCCAGTACTGCGGCCTGGAGAATTCCGTGGACTGTATAGCACATGGGGTTGCAAAGAGCTGGACGAAACTGAGCGACGTTCACTTTCACTTTCACCCCAGAAACAGTGACTGGGGACTCTGGGGATGGAAGGCATGAACGCACGGACTAATTGCAGTACAAGACAGTTACAGCAGCCTTCCAATGTCTTAAGTCAGGCAGGGGCAAAGATGGTTACCTGGGCTCTCGTACTCTCCTGAGAGAATGTTCCAGCAACGGGGCCGGGCTCCTCCACGACTCAGGGCGGCCCAGCCCCACACTGGCTCCTTCTCTTCATCCGCTGCAGGCTCAGCCATGCCCTCCAGAAGACAGCCTGCCCCCTGCTGTGATCCAGGAGCCCCACGCAACCATCCATCTTCCCACCATCCTTCTCTGCATAAACCCTTCCATGGCTCGCCGGCACGCCTGGGGAAAAGCCCAAACTCAGAGCACAAGACGCCTATTGATCGTGCCCTCCCCTCCCCCACGCCCGGCAGCACCCCTCGTAGCTCCTTGAATGCTGGGGCTCTAGCACGCCCCAGGGACTTTGCATGGGCTGATCCTTCTGCCAGGAATCCACTCCCCTCCCCTAAGTCACACACAGATGTCTTTGTCCACCTTTAAGTCATTCATAATCCAAGCCTTCCCCAAGACCTCCCCCTTCCCCAGCGTGGGCTCCTTCACCCCTCTGAGTGTGAGTGCACCTCAGTGTGCTAGAGCCTGGCTGCCGGCCCATTGTTCTCAAACTTGATCTTGCATCAGAATCCTCTGGAAGGCAGCAGAGAACACACACAGGGAAGAGCAGACTGTCAGAAGGTGGACAGGAACGCACAATTGTCTTGCCAGGAACAGGGAAGCTTGGGCTGGACCCAGCCCTGGGGCACGGTGACAAAAGAGGGCCTGGCCACAAGGCCAGACTGTCTATGAGCCTCCCACCCCAAGCCTGGTAGGAACGTGACCCCTCAGGCTACCCCCCAGGACTCCAGGACACAACACTGGAGACCCTCAAGGCTCAGAGCAAACTGGAGCCAAGGACACGCAGGCTGCCCTGGCTCCAACAGACCACTGGCACTGACCGCAGCACTTTGGGGCCCTGATGGCCATTTGATGCAACAGCCAACTGTCCACTGCCCGCTTCTGACTGTCTATCTGCCCTTAAGGCAGAAAAAAAGCCTTCCCAGGCTTGCCAAGCTCCGCATTCTAAGATAATATTGCTGGGGAAGGGGAGGGAAAGAGCTGGAAGGTGGCAGAGAGTGGGTGGGGGGTACTGGCTTTTATATTCAAATCCTTTCACTTGAATTTTTAAGGAGCATGTATTACTTCTATAACAATAACCTGCAAAAATAATTTTTGTCTTAAAAATGCAAAGCACTCTGCAAAAGTGTGTTCAGAAGGGAGAAGTCTATGCCACAATAGCTTAAGGGGCCATTAAATACATCATCATCCTCTCTTGAGCGTCTACCATGAGCCCAGAGCGCTACTCCACGTTGTAACACCCATTATTTAATCTAATGCTCATCACAGCGCTACGAGTTGGAAGCTATTAGTATTATCATTTTCTAGATGAGAAACAGAATTTGATTCAGGCTAAATAACATGCCCAAGGTTACTCTCCCTTGGAGCGGGGGTCTGAACTCTCGCGTGTCTGACAGACAGATGTAAGGTCTGATAGACCTCAGGTTTCGTCCTTAGATCAGGGTACACACCACGCCGCCTCCTGCAACTGAAGCTGAAAAACTGACAGGCCCCAAAGCCATTTGTTTGGTGTTTACTCCACTACTTGAAAACCACTGGTTTTGCACAGGAACCCAGGTCAAATTGTCAAAGAAAAACAAACCCAGGACCTGGTATCACCACATCACCTGGGAAATGTGGGCCAAGGCGAGGAAAGAGTGTGAGACAGTCCAGCCATTCCCCAACCCCTGACTGAAGCCTGGCATGCCTGGCTCTGTGCTAGACTCTGGGGACCGGAGAGAGTGAGATGCCCTCAGCTACCAGGAGAGGATCAGGTGAGCGCAAGGCAGACAGGAGCCCTTAATGCTCTCCAACTTGCCAGCTTTGTGTCCTCCAGAAGGACCCTGAACCCTGCAATCCGGGACCCAAACAAGCATAACAGGCAGTGAGAGGAGAACACAGCCCTGTAACCCAGGCCCACTGCTGGCCTTTCTCTCCCAAATGCCTTCCTGCGCCTAACGCCAAGCTTGGTCTTGGCAATCCAGTCCATGCATACACCAGACCAGCTAGATGTGGCGGATTCTGTGGCATTTCATCCATCAGCCCCGAGATGGAAAGGAAGGGGTTATGCAAAGCTCCAGGAACTGCAGGGAGCAGGATGGGATTTCTCCCCACTTTCCAACTTGCAGACTTGAGTGCACTTATGTTGCCATGAGCTCCTCTGTCCAGTGGTATCCACGGGGCCAGCTGGAGGGCAGAGACTGCCCAAGCACAGTCTGAGCTGCTGAGAGCAGGCAGCATGGGTGCCCCATTCAACAAGATCAACAGGATCCCACGTGCCTCTCAGAGACCCGGGAACATGGCATGTTTGATGGATGAATGAATGAATGTGATTTTGAGGAAGGCAGCTATGTCCCCATTTGGAGATAGGAGAGGTGTGACTCTTGACCCCATCACCCGATTTTTGGGGACATGGACATAGGCTGCCTTTCAGGCACCTATACAAAGAGTCTGTTGAGGAGTCCTCCCCCAGAGTTATAAAACTGAAAATATAAATAATGTTAACATCAATAGCATCAGTGCTATGTCATAAAGTGCTGAGCTCTGGCAGGTGTGCGATCAAGCACATTATTTCACTTGGCTATTTCATTGCATCTTCACATCAGTCCTGTGAGAAACAGAGTACTATTAGCCCCAATTTGTAGATGAGAAAACTGAGGCTCAGAGGGCCAAGCCTGTGCCAGTAGCAGAGTTGGGGTCTGCACCCAGGTCTGACCCAGAATAAAAGTTTAAAGCTGGAAGGGGCCTCACCCCTCATGTTACAAAGCACAAACTACAGCACAGGGAGGCTGAGGTCCTCAGTAGCACAGCTGGGCCAAGAACTCGAGAGTGCCCCTACCTTCAGCGGCCACTAGGCCGGCTGCTTGCAACATGGTCCCTGATCATGGTTTCGAAGTTCTGCAAAGAACCTTGAGATGGGAAGATTAATTATTCTTGGTCTGTGTGCAGCACTGTCTCTTCTAAAGGGCCCCTCCAAAACTCCTCCTCCTGGGCATGGAAGGGAAAAGGAGAAAACAGAAGGGCCACTCAGCTCCAAACCCAGCCCACGGTTTAAGGCAGCCTTGCGCGGCCAAGCCTGGAGGACTGCAGAGAAGAGGCTGAGTGCCTTCATCTCACTCCCTACCTGGCACAGTCTTCCCAGCTCCAGAGCTCCTGCCTCCAGGCTTCGGCTCTCACCGTTCTTCCTCCTAGAAAGCCCTCCCCCTCAGCATCCTCGCCTGTCCCCCGTCCTACCCCGTTTTCAAAGCAGATCAAATACACTGCTTTCCCCTGATTTCCCACCGCTATCACCACCTAGCAGAGTCCGCTTGAACTGGTCTTTGAACCTCCTAGCCTTCCTTCATATTTCTGCTCCAAACTCTCCCATTCTCCACCTCAAATGACAGGACTTACTTTCATGTCTATCTCCCTTATAACCAGGTGGCTCGGAGCAGGGCCCCCAGCGCTGGCTGGGAGTGGAGAGGTTGGCCTACCCTTGACTCGTGCACATCCCTGACTGTGTTTGTATACAGATCTCTAACCTTCCTTCCTCTTAAGGGCCCATCACCAGCTTCATCTTAAACTCTCAGTCCTAGAGGGTGAAGACCAAATCATTCCAGTGTCTCTGCAGCATCAGTCATAAGTGGGGGCTTCAAAAAATAATGTGGAAAATAATTGTGACAAGCATCCGCCAAGTCCAACTACAGTTTGGCATTGAATGAGACACTATATGAGGGGTTGGGGGCATAAAACCCAGAGGAAAGATCCTGCCCTCAGTGGATCTCACAGAGGAGATGGGAGGGATCCTTGAGGGCAGGAACCTTTCGACCTTGCACACGCTTAATTCCCAGCAAATAAACAGTGTCTGGAACCCAGTAGGAGCTCAAAAGACAACGGCTGTAGAAATGAATTAATACATATTGACCCAAGGGCAGTGAGCATCCCATATAAGGCAGGGTGGTGCTGAACGCTGAGTTGGTCTGTGCGGTGAGTCAGAGCTGCAGAATTCACAGGGGAGAGAGATGGAGAGAGAGAGAGAGAGAGACACGGGTACAGGGCCAGGAGATTTGTGGTTGACCGAAATCAACAAAGGGCAGATCTTAAAAAGCACTTGGCCACAGTTGCCTGGGAGGCAGCATCAAACACTGTGGTTTTCCATCTTTTTTCTGCAGAGCAGTCTTTTTTCAAATGAAATCAAACACCGTACCGTAAATGCATAACAGAGCTTCCACGGTGGACGTCAGCTGGGGCTACGAGGCTGGCCTGCAAACCCAGGGACTCCTGGATCCCCTCCAGCTCAACCAGTGACCTCCTCCTCTCCTCTCCCATCCCTCCGAGAGGCCCCAGGAAGGAGGTGGCTGAGGGGAGGGCTGTGGGCCCTCTCTGGGTTGTCATAGGCCAGGTCTTCTGGGAGGCCATTTAGGGCAAATAAATGCTAAAGTGGGCTTCCTGGTGGCTCAGCCATAAAGATCTGCCTGCAATGCAGGAGATGCGGGTTCGATCCCTGGGTTGGGAAGATACTCTGGAGGAGGGCACGGCAACCCAGTCCAATATTCTGGCTGGAGAATCCCAGGGACACAGGAGCCTGGTGGGCTACAGTCCATAGGGTCACACAAAGTCAGACACGACGGAAGCAACTCAGCACGCACACACACAAATGCTAAAGTAGCTCAAGAAACTTTCCCCAGAGATGAGGGAAAGCAAAAGGCCCTCCCAGCAAGGGAAGGGCAACCCAAAGCCTCCAGGTAAGTGGTAGCTGTTGTGACTCAGCTGGTCAAGAATCCACCTGCAATGCGGGAGACCTGGGTCTATCCCTGGGTTGGGAAGATGCCCTGGAGAAGGGAAAGGCTACCCACTCCAGTATTCTGGCCTGGAGAATTCCATGGACTGTATATAGTTCATGGGGTCGCAAAGAGTCAGATACGACTGAGTGACTTTCACTTTCAAGTGGTAGCTGAAATAGTGTGGTGGTTACTAGGGAACACAAAGACTCAATTTAGGACACCCTTGCTTTCTGGACTATGCTTTTGGAAAGTGAAGCGCTGCCTGCAGAGTGTGTGTGTGTGTGTGTGTGTGTGGCTTTCAGATACCAGATCCACTGAAACTGAATGCATATCAGAGAAAAGCTACCTGGGTGCTGTAAGCCACAGGAAGGGTCTGTTTAGGACAAACCAGCCCCCACCCCCTGCCACGGCACCAGTAGGGAGCACCTGTTGCTGTATCTGCTCAGCATCCCTTCTTCCATCTTCTGAAAATAGCACCCAGGTTTCCCCTTTGGGGTACCAGCCCTCTCACACTTTCAGGCTGAATCCTTCCACTCACAACACACACACACACACACACACACACACCTCCAAACACAGACCACTCAACACAGGCCTAGTCTGCTCAATGAGCACATTCTCTCCTTCAGTGATTGGTCAGAGGTGGTCATGTGACCCAAGACCAGCCAATAAGCTTCGACTCTGGGACTTTCCGTATTCCCTGCAGCGACCTTCACTTCTGGCCCGTCACTGGTTCTTCTGACCTGGGCAGCAGCTCTAGCCTTCCCCTCAGACCCAAGGACCAGGCACAGGCCAGTAGCCTGTGGGGCTTACCCGTACCCCAGCGTTCCCAGCTGTGTGGCCCCACCTAGGGTTGTGTTTTGGCTGATCTAGTGAGATCCCTCCAACCTGGGCTCTAATTCACTCCTGGGAAATAGAAGCACTCCTTTCATTGGGTTTGCCATGAACAGGATGTCAGCCTGGAGCTGCTGGCCGCTGCCCTATGCCATGTGGGGAGTGTTGACTAGGGACTTAATCCCACAAGGAAGGAAGCAGAAGGCACAGACCTGGGCATCTCTTGAAATTTGGACACCAATAAACAGGCCCCAGATTGTCACGATATTGGAAAACAAAACAAACAAACAAAAAATGAATACGTTGCATATCTTCTTGCTTTATCAGGTTTGAAATGAGTGTTGGCTCCCAAATGATGCAGCATCTGACCTCAGTTCGGGCTTTGCCTGGCTTCCCTGGTGGCTCAGACAGTAAAGAATCTGTCTGATAACGCAGGACACCCGGATTCAATCTCATGGGTCGGGAAGGTCCCCTGGAGAAGGAAATGGCAACCCACTCCAGTATTCTTGTCTGGAGAGTTCCATGGACAGAGGAGCCTGGGTGGGCTCTAGTCCATGGAGTTGCAAGGAGTCAGACATGACTGAGAAACTAATACTTCACTCATCACCCCACCCCACACCACCACCCTGTGTCCGCTGCTCCACCTAGGGGTCTCGTTTGGCTGATCGAATGAGACCCCTCCAACCGGACTCAGATCCATTCACTCCGCCCCCATCCCTCCTTGTTCTGTTAACTGAACTTCAGTTCTGCTGCAAGAAACTGACACCACACAGTGAATGAGGGCCCCCCTGAGCTCGGGGTGGGAGGAGTCACCCCGAGGCTTTGGTCTGTGCCTCAAAGAGATCTGTGAGGGCAAAGGCAGTGGGGAACGACTGGGCTCATTGTCAAGCAGTGGGGACCGTTCCTCGATCTTTTACCTGCTGTATCGTCTTGGGCAAGCTGCTCTCTCTGTCGCTGGATCCTCAGCTTTAAGTGGGGATCACAGCACTACATCCCTGACAGAAGGACAAACATCTACAAAATAGACAGCACCAGCTGGTGGTGATGAGATGGCGCAAAAGGAGCTCTCACTCGCTGCTGGTGGGGATGCAAAGTGAAGCAGCCACTTTGGAAGACAGCTTGGCAGTTCCTTAAACAGCTAGATATACTCTTACCGAATAATTCAGCAATCATGCTCCTATATATCCACCCAACTGATTGAAAAGTTATGTCCACACAGAAACCTGCACATGAATGTTTATAGTAGCTTTATTCATAATCACCCCAAAATGGTAATAACCAAAATTTCTTTCAACAGATGAATGGATGAACAAATTATGGTGCCTTCTGTGGAATATTACTTAGTGATAAAAATGAATGAGCCATCAAGTCATGAAAAGCCATGGAGGCATGCATATTGCAAAGTGAAAGAAGCCAGTCTGAGAACGGTGCCTACTATGTGATTTCATTATACGATGTTCTGGAACCGGCACAACGAAGGCAGTAAAAGGACCACCGGTTTCTGGGGGTGAGGGAGAAGGCACGGAGGATGAAAAAGGGGGATCATCTCATCTGGCAAGGCAGAGGGTCCCTCGGTACCCATTGCCCCTCCTTTCCTTTTAATAGAATTATAATTGGATAGATAATCCCCCAGAATAAAGACTCTAACTCCCAGCCTCTCTTGCAGCTAACTGTGCCACAGGACTCCATTCTGGCCAATGGGTCCTGGGAGGAAGTGATGGGTGCACCCTCTTAAAGGAAGAGGCACCATCTCCTTTCCCGATCTCTTCCTTCTTGCCGACCAGAATGGAGAGACTGTCACGGGCCATGGTGGGTCATGTAGACAAGCGATGGGTACAGCCACAGGACAAAAGGAACTCAGGTCCCTAATGTTTTTGTGTCAAAGGATCCCTTTAGCTTAGAAATTTCCTTAGAGAAAAATCAACCTGTCTCTTGCTTAAGGAACTTTAGTTTGCATTTTTTATCACATACAACCAAGTGATTATCCTTATAAATGCAAGGACCCTCAAGAATTGTCCTGAGGATTCTGCATAATATAGGTAAAACAGCTTCACTCACTCATTCATTCATTCAGCAAATAACAGCCAGTTTAGTCTGATGACTCAGGCGGTAAAGCGTCTGCCCACAGTGCAGGAGACCTGGGTTCAATCCCTGGGTTGAGAAGATCCTCTGGAGAAGGAAATGGCAACCCACTCCAGTACTCTTGCCTGGGAAATCCCATGGATGGAGGAGCCTGGTAGGCTACAGTCCATGGGGTCGCAAAGAGTCGGACACGACTGAGTGACTTCATTTTTACTTTCTTACTCTGCTGGGATCTGGAGGTTCAACTAGGAACGAGACAGACAAACCCCTGTCCTGTGGAGTCCATATTCTATTGCAGGAGACAGACGAGGACTCAACATGAGGATGAGTTAATTACAGATTGTCACAAGTACAGTGATGCTATTAGTAACAGCTAATGCTTACTGCATTCTAAGCTTACTACATGTCCTGTTCTAAGGGCTTTTCATATATTATTTCATTTTATCTTCACCACAAACCCGAGAGAGGGATGCTGTTGCTTTCTCATTTGACTGAGGAGGAAGCAGAGTCATAGAAAGGTTGAGAAACCTGCCCAAGGTCACACAGCCAGTAACTGGTGATTCAGGATTGGAACCCAACTCTGTTCGACTTTAAAGCCTTAACCACTGGGCTCTCCTGCTAATGAAGGGAATACAACAAGACACAGGTATAAAGAATGATTAGGGTGTCCTCCGACGGCTGCTGTTACCAGCAACAAAACCAGCAAAAGCTGCTAAACACCCCGAGCTCCCTTACCTGGGTAGCCGGTGTTGAGAAGTCTGGAAAAAGATTGTGCCCACGCTTTTAGGAGTTCAAATGCAAAGGGTTCACGTTGCTTTGATGACAGTGTCGGAAAGTCTGGTCCCTGCAAGCCCCGACTGTCAAGGAGATGCCCACCTATGAGAGACAAGAAGAACTGGTCACGATTGCTAGTGGGGGACCCCATCAGCTCCCACTGCCCAAGGTCTGTTTAAAATGAGCTCCAGGCCCTGAGGAGAGAGTGCGAAGCGTGGCTGGCGGGCGGGAGCCTGGGCCTGGGCCTCAGGATTGGGGAGTCACCCTCTAGGTCCCAGCTGAACTTGCCTGCAAACAATTCCAAGACACAAGATATGCATACGCCTGTGTGTGTGTGTATGTCCTGAATAGAAATATGCAAGCGTCACGCCCACTGTGTCTAGCACAGCACCCTTTGCAGAGCGGGAGGTTTGATAAATGTCTCCCGATTTGCTTTGATGTGAAACATCATTTTATATGTCTGAGTGAGTGGGAGGAAACTCAGAGTTCACGCGCATTGGAGGATAGAGTTTTTTTCCTCGTGTGAAAATACACTCCTCGGATGCTCCATCCAGCTAGACCAATGTCCTCGTTTTACCGATAAAGAGACCCCCCCACCCAGAGAAGGGCAGCGACTTGCCCAAAGTCACAGAGCAAGTTGGTGGCAGAGTGAAGCCGAAACCACAGGTTTCACCTAACCCATGGCTGGGTGCTCTCTCCCGGCCATGCCCTCCCTTGTGGTTGTCAGACAGGTACCCTCTGGAGCAGCGTGGGCTCTGCTCCTGGCCTGACAAATGAATGCTGCTCACAGGCCTGAACGAAGAATGGTTCTCTGGCTGCATCCAAGCCTGGACAAGCTATGGGAGGTAGTGCTCACGGTGGCTGGGAGCATGGGCTTGCAGGCCAATGGACCTCTGTCACATGTCGGGGCAGCCTCTTTCCAGGAGTGAGAGACCCTGGGGGAAGCAGGCGTCCTCTCAGAGCATCGGCCTCCTAGTCTGCAGAACGAGAAAACAAGTAGCATCTCTCTTGAAGGACTGCAGGGAGTGAAAACGACTCTCCTGAGTCTGTGGGGCCACGGCAGAGCATCTGGCTCATAGCCATCACTCCAAAAAGCTAGGGAGGCGACCCAGAGCGGGGTCTGTGAGAGTCGGAGCATTGGACTTGGGAGGGGCTTTGCGCCCTTGGCAAGTCTTTAGACAAAAAATCTGTCGATGTTGCCAGTGATTCGTGTTCTCAGCTCCCACTGTCCATCCCCGTCTCCCCCTTCACAGCCCAGCGTGGGGCCCGAGTCCAGTGTACCTGCCTCTCCCTGCTGGCTGCAACTCCCCACCTACCCACGGGCTCCCCACACCCCAGCCCACATTTCACCAGCCAGCAAAATGCAAATGTCATTAGCACGCGGCAAGCTGGTGAGCTAATGTCACCAGACGGCACATGAGAACTGGGGCGGGCTGGAGGGTGGAGGCGAATTCCCCAGGAGGGGTGGCGTTCCCAGCTTTTCCCAATAAGGGTATGATGAAGAGCTAAATGAATGGCTGCAGGAAAGAGGTGACCGTAGAGACCGTTCTGGCAGCCTCTCTGCAGCTGTGGCTTTTTCCAGGTTCACCATGGCCGCCTGAGGCCCCTGCTTCAACCCCCATCTGGATGATGGATGTGTCTCGGCCTCTCTGGGCCTCCACCTCGTCCCCCAACTGATGAAGAAGCTCATAGGAGGGACACTCAACCTCCACCCTCTCATTTCCATCCCAGCCCACGCTCCCTAAAACCTGACCACCCCCGCAATTACCATGGCCGTGGGGGGGCGTCCTCTCTCCCAGGAGGAGGAGGCAGCCTTGGACCCCTTGGGTCCGCAGGCTGGAGTTCTGGGTTCCAGCCCCAACACGGAGCTTTCTTGCCCCAAGCACTCAGGCACATCCTCCCCTTCGTGGGGTTCTTAGCTTCTCTAGTTGTGAAAGGGGGTGTCAGACTCACCACCAGTCCCAACAATCTCTCCAAGTCAGCTCTAACCACCACCACTCACCCCACCTCAAGCAACTCACAGGCAGAGATGCCAATGTGAGTTTCCTTCTCTCTCTCTCTCTCTTTTTTTTTTCCGGCTGTGCTGCACACTTGCGGAATCTTAATCCCTTGACCAGGGATCAAACCCGTGCCCCTGCAGTGGAAGTTCGGAGTCTCAAACCCTGGAGCACCGTAGAAGCCCGAGGCTCCTCCTCCTCTAATGCCCTTATGATGCTGGCACTGATGACACCAGCAGGCACATTAAGGCTTCCTGGAGGAGAGGGCAGGTGTGTGTGTGTGTGTGTGTGAATATGAGGGCAGGGCACTGAGGGCAGGGTGGCCGGGTGAGTGAAGGCAGGGGGAGACCCAGCGGACGGGGGAAGGACTCGGAGCCAAAGCTGCCCATGAGGTCGCTGGAAAATGAGATGGAAGAGTCCTGTGGTCAGTGCTTTCCACACATGTTCCCCTTTAATCCTAACATTGCTAGCTTTCCCGATTTATTGATGAGAAACTGAGAATCAGAGAGGTTAAATAATGAGCAGAGTCACAGCATCAATTGCACTTGAACTTCAGAGTTGATTTAAGAGCAGAAGCTCTTGACTGCTGCGGGATGCTGCTGTCTAGACTGTTTAAAATAGAGGGACCACTAGAGAAATCCCGGAGCCTTTGTGTCATATAACACATGCAAGGAGTGGGGGAGTTGCACATGTGAACGTGTGGACATTGTAAATGTGGGTGGGTCACTGCCGAATGAAGTTGCTGCCCGAAGTCAGGGCCCAGAAATGCCGAATGGAGAGGACATGGCCGAGTGGCCAACAGGGCTGGGGAGTGGGCAGGCAGAGGGCCCGGGCCACCCCACAGTGGCCCCTGAAGCCCTGCTCTGCTGGCTACAAGTTGGGCCTGTGCTCCCAGGTCCCGCCTTGTGGCCTGGCCCGCATCACTTATCCCCGGATCCCATGCTCCCCTGACTGCTGCCCAGGAGGGTGGCATGTCCTGCCCTTGGCCTCTTTCTTGACTCAGTCTCCTCCATGGCCCCTGGGGTTGCCTGCCCCAGCCGGGGACAGATCCTGCAGACAGAGCCTGGTCGACACCTGGGGCTGCTGCCGGCGAGCGGGGAAGCCAGCAGGTGAGTGGCACCTTGCACCCTTGACCAGTAGATCTGGACTCCAGCCACTAGCCACTGGCTGTGTGATCGCAGCTGCAGCCCACCTCTCTGAGCCTCAGGGACCCCCTCACCGAGCTGCTAAGATGACCACCTAAGGGAAAAGGCTTGCAAACCATAACGTTCCGTGCCCACAGAGAGGGCTGTAGTGGTCAAGGCAACCCAGGAAGTAGTAGAGAGTTCCCGAGGGAACAATGACTGGGAATCCAGCCAAGGCCTTTATGTTAAGTCCCCCTGCTCCTCCCCTGGGCCTCAGTCTCCCCATCCATAAAGCAGAGGGTCTTCAGGCTTGGATACGGAGTAGTGCTCGGCCCCTCTGTGTGTACTGTTCTTCACCATGATTCACTGTTAAGGTCACGGCAGGATTTCACTTGTCAGAAACCAGAGGGCTCTTCATGCAGCAGTACGCTGAGTAACTGGGGCCCAAGACGGGGAAGTTTCGACGGGTGGAGAGAGGTTTCATGGTTGCATGTTCAAGTCAGTGACCAAGAAGGAATGACTCTGAGCAGACAGAAGGAAGCATGCAGGAACAGAGGGAAGCAGAGCTGCTGGAAGCTCATAGAACTTGGACAAACTCTCTTGCCAAGTTTGCACTGGGCTGGCCCTGAATGAGAAGATGCAAGGCGTTCTAATTCCTGGAGACCTCAAGGGACAGGAGCACTAATGGCGAGCATTAATGGAGCACCTGCTGTGTACTGGGACTCTGGGGGTGCTAGGTGAGGTACCAACTCTGCTTTATTATTATTTTTTTCCCCCAACTCTGCTCTTTTTAAAAAGAGCTCCTGTTACAGGGAAGAGTGACCATGCCCAGGTCTCCATACTTCAAAGTGGCTTTGGGGGGCTCATCACTTTGCTTTCAGTTCAGAAGAAGGAGGGGCCCCTTCCTGCTTGGGCCCCAGGGAAGGCTTCCTGGAGGAGGAGGCAGATTTGAATGCATGGAGATGAGGGCACAGTGGGCAAAGAGACCAGGGTGAGCAAAGGCAGGGAGGTGCTCAGGTGTGCAGTGGGTACTCAGCACTAGAGGCAAGGCTGTCCACAGGGGTGGAATGAGAAGCGAGATAGGAAGGCGCTGGATGACTTAGGTCCTTGAATGTAGAACCAAGGACGATGAGCTCTATTCAAAGGCAGTGGGGAGCCACTGAAGGTCATAGAGCAGGAACATGCTTTAGGAGATTGAAAATAGCAAGGAGACCAGGCAAGTGGACACAGATAGTGAGAGGATGGGAGGAGGAAGGGCAGGGCCTGATGGTGGGGATGGAGGTGGATGAAGAGTTGATGGAGGGGAGGGGGAGGTGGGGGGGATACTGAAACTGGCGGGTTGTGGGCAGGCGACACAGGTGTGTGCAGGGAGACGCTGGCTGGATTAGGACATGTTGGGTTTGCATCCCAGCTCTGTCGCTGTCCTCACGCATTCTCTCAGGCAAGTCAGTTTACCTCTGGGCCTCAGGGGCCTGCCCTCTAAATTGAAAAAAATAAAGAGATGTGGAATTCGACCAGATAATCCATAAGAGGTATTCTGAACAAGCTAAGTGACTGTTGTAGGCTTGCTTTCTAAAAGGTAAGCATTTATTGCTTTTATTAATTAGTGGCGACCTTCCCCTATTACAAATGAAGACACTGCAGTTCAAGGTCAAAGGAGTGGCTGGAATTGGTAGTCTTGGGCCTCAAATCACAGGAGAAGCAAATTATTAGCAAATAAATGTGGGATGACTCAGAGAAGAGTCTTGATTTTAAATTATTGCTAAAGAAAGGGCTGGTTTATGACTTTTGTGCCGTGTGCTTATTAAACCCAAGCTATAAATGTGAACTAATAAGTAAAATGAGTTAAGTTAATGAAAAAAATCAACCTTCAGGACGGATCCATATTACCTAATGGCAGTCCATAAACATAAACATAAAATTTTAAAATACAAGAATGAATTGCAATGCCCAGCAGCTCAAGGAATCTGCAATTTCTCTGCCTTAAAAATAAAAGCTATTGATTTTAGCTTGGGTTCTCATTGCTCATGAGTGAGCCTTTGAGAAGTCATAAAGGAAGGAATTATTTCCAATTGTTTACTCACTAAGGATCATATGTATTGAATTTAAATTGTCTCTGATTCCTAATTAGTACAAACCAAATTAGAATCCGAGTACAGCAGATTCGGAAAGGCCCCTGGAGACACGTAAGCCCAGTGTTCTTTGTGTTATAGGCCTGGAGCCAGAGGGACAGAAGGAGAACCAGCCCAGGACCACATAGCAGGTAGGGGTAGGAGGGTCCAGGCTAGCACCCAGGCTCCGGGCACCAGGGTCAGCACCCCTCTCTGGTCTCTGCATCGTCTGGGATCAGATCGTTAAATCCAGGGTGTGCAAGGCTGTTACCTGGGCCTTAGTCCTGGTGATCCTGTAATAAGAACTTTCTCCTAGCTCTGGGGAAAAGTCATCTGCTCAAGAAAGGACCCTCAAAGCCCAACTCATCCAATACTGATAGCAAAGGGTGTTCTAAGAGCCTCTAGCACATTGCTGTGTATGGGACCCCTGAGTCCCTGTGCCCACCCTGCTAGCCAGGCAGCTCAGCCACGAAAGAGACACACGGGGGGCCCAGGGTTCTGTTCTGAGAGTGGCGGCAGGTTGGCATAGCCCAGGCCCAGGGCAGTTCCTCCCCGTGTTCCAGTGAGCAGGGGGCACAAAGGCCTATTTGTATGGTGAGGAGGGGAGGGGTCGCTTAACTCTGCCAGGCTCTCCCTCCCTTTCTCTCTCACACACACACACCCACACACACACCCACAGGGACCAAGGAGCTTTGCATGTGGCCCAGGCACGCATGCGTGCACACATGTATGTTAAGCTTCAGCCCACACTCGATTATGAAGCAGATGTTTAATTACTACCTGAGTGTTATTAATCAACACGATTAATACACAACCCATACCACATAATTACTTTGCAATTACACCGAAACGAAATATTTTATTGCCGAGGGTTTGATAATTAGCCGGCCTCGCCAAAGGATAGGTATGACGGGCAGTGATTTTTCTTGTCTCCTTCCTTTCCCTTCCTCCCCTGCCCTCTCATTAATATTCTGGCCGATGTCCCCACCAGGCAGAGCGAGGAGCCCAGGCAAGCTACTGGCCTCCTCCCTGCAGTGCTGCTTCCGCACTGACACTGGTTTTAATGTGATCCTCATTCGTTCTATGGAGGAGGAAATGACAACCCACTCCAGTACTCTTGCCTAGAGAATCCCGTGGGCAGAGGAGCCTGGTGGGCTGGTGTCCATGGGGTCGCACAGAGTCGGACACGACTGAAGTGACTTAGCAGCAGCAGCAGCATTCATCCTGATCCTCTCCACTCAGCTCTCCAGCTTGGAGATCCATGTCCTTTGCAGAAATGAAGCCGGCCTCCCACCGGCCTGTGGATCGAGAAGCAGAGGCCGGCAGGGGTTACCTGGGGGTGCTCTGCAGGCAGCTGCCTAGAGCCGAGTCTCAGCTCTACCAGTTACTCACAGTGACACCTCTGTTGGGTCAACCATGCCTCGGTTTCCCCAGGTGCAAGATGGAAACGGAACAGTCATTACTTCAGAGGGGTCTTGTATTGCATATGATAGAAAACATAAAGCATTTAGTACAGAGCCTGGCACGGAGTCACACTCCAGTAATATCTGTTATAACTACTCCTGTTATTATTTGGGCTTCCCTGGTGGCTCAGATGGTAAACAATGCAGGAGACAAGGGTTCAAGCCCTGGGTTGGGAAGATCCCCTGGAGAAGGGACTGGCTAACCATTCCAGTATTCTTGCCTGGAGAACTCCATGGACAGAGGAACCTGGTGGGCTATAATCCATGGGGTCACAAAGAGTCAGACACTATTGAACTACTAACACATAGCTAAATGGCCTCTCCAGGATTCCTCCCAATCAGAGAGTCTCCCAAACATTCAGGTTTTTGGATTCCACTCTCAGTCCCTCACTTAGAGCTCGGTCCCGTCTATTAGGAAACAGCTTCGCACCTCGCCCTCTCCCCTCTGCCGGCCGCCTCCACGGGCCCCACTTCCCAAATCCAAGCCTTCATCCTTCCTCTCCTGGTCCACGGCCATTACCCTCCACACCATCTCCCTGCTGCCCTCCCCCTGTTCCATCCTCCACTGGGCAGGGAGACAGGTCCTCAGGGAGCAGAGCTTGGACCGTGCCACTCTCCTGCTCAACAACCGTCTGGAACTCACTATTGCCCATGCCACCTGCCCTCGCTGGATGATCACCAGTGCTCCAAATTCCATCATTGCTTGGTTACATGAGCACCTAAGCTTTTGAGGATGAATGAAGGAATGAATGTCTTGCAAGATTTGACAGGCATTCACAGCCACCAAGGTGGGATGCCCCAGAGCGTTTTATGAGCCTGCATATCTCCATGGACTTAGGTTTATCTTGGAATTTGGGGTTTATTCCTCACTGGTTATTTCCCCTCCCCTCTCCCCACACAAAAATCTTCAAACCAGCTGCATTTAAGAAGGATTCAGGACTTCTCTGGAGACCCAGTGGTTAAGACTCTGGGCTTCCACCAGAGGGCATGGGTTCAATCCCTGGTTGGGAAACTAAGATCCTGCGTACCGTGCAGTAGGGAAAAAGGAAAAACAAGCAAACAAAAACCCTGAAACAAATAAAACCAACCACATCCATCAAGAAAAAATAAAAATAAAAATCCATATTTTCAGACACAGAAACCACAGGTCCAGCTGAGCAAAGAGACTATATCAGGAGCTTCCGATGCAGGGGCCAGTGTGTGGTCTGCTCAAGAGGTGAGTGCAGGGACATGGTGGCAACTCCAGCAGGGATGGCACACACTGGAGAGAGCCAAGGGGTGGTGGTGGTGTGCTTGTGTGTGCAGCTGTGCCCGGTGTGCATCAGGTACACTCTTCTTTGCACAGACAGGGCCAACGGAGCTACTTCTCATGTGACTTAACTCCTTCAGTTACAAAAATATCAAGAACTGTGAGTCATTCACTTACTTGAAGTGAGAAGTGAAGTCGCTCAGTCGTGTCTGACTCTTTGCGACCCCATGGAGAGTGTAGCCCACCAGGTTCCTCCATCCATGGGATTTTCCAGGCAAGAGGACTGGAGTGGGTTGCCACTTCCTTCTCCAGGAGATCTTCCCAACCCAGGGACTGAACCCAGGTCTCCCACGTTGTAGGCAGACACTTTACTGTCTGAGCCACCAGGGAGGCGAGAGTTCATTTATTTGGTAAACATAAAACTCTGGGCTCCCGAGTCAGCCCACTGGTGGAATCCTGTCTCCACCTCTGACTAGCCATGCGACTTCAGGAAAATCCCTGAACTTCTCTGAGCTATTAGCCTCCGTTGTTGTTCCGTTGGGAAGTCGTGTCCAACTCTTTGCGACCCCATGGGCTGCAGCACGCCAGGCTTCCCTGGCCTTTGCTATTTCCCAGAGCTTGCTCAAACTCTGTCCATTGAGTCAGTGACGCCATCCAACCATCTCATTCTCTGTTGTCCCCTTCTCTTCCTGCCCTCAATCTTTCCCAGCATCAGGGTCTTTTCCAAAGAGTCGGCTCGTCACATCAGGTGGCCAAATTATCAGAGCTTCAGCATCAGTCCTTCCAATGAATAGTCAGAATTGATTTCCTTTAGGATTGACTGGTTTGATCTCCTTTCTGTCCAACGGTTAGCCTCAGTTATTAGCTGCAAAGTGAGGCTAATAATAGCTCCTACCAATAGCGTTCTTGTGAGAAGGTCATGCACACTCTGATCACATTGTTTGGCATATGGGACGAGCCAGACAGTGTTAGCTATTTTGTTATTATTAGTAAGAATAATGGGGCTTCCCTGGTAGCTCAGATGGTAAAGAATCTGCCTGCAAAGCAGGAGACCCGAGTTCGATCCCTGGATTGGGACGATCCCCTGGAGAAGGAAATGGCAATCCACTCCAGTATTCCTGACTGGAAAATTCCATGGACAGAGGAGCCTGGTAGGCTACAATAGTCCATGGGGTCACAAGAGTCAGACACGACTTAGTGATTAAACCACAGTAAGAACAGTAAACCCTGGGAACATATAGCAACTCAGTGTCTAAAGCAGAACACAGCAGGTAGTTCTAGACCTATGGGTGGAGAAGTTCGTGCAGAATCATTTCACCAGAAGGCAGGAAAGTGATATTTGTCATTCATTTATTCATTCAGCAAACACTCCTGAGTGCGACTGTATAAATCTCCATGTTAGGTGCTGTGGGAGGGCAGAGGTCACGTGGCAGATGTAGTTTACAGGGAGCTGGGGGAGGGCAGAGGCTGGGAAGAGCTTCAAGCCTTCATTTTAAGGTCACTCACTGCTCTGCCTCCAAAGGCTCAAATTGCTGCCCGTCCCCAGGCGCTGGATGGGACGGATGGCAGCATGGATGAAGGTGTGGGAGATGGCTCCTAGATGAGTGGGCTCTGGTCCAAGGAGAAGGCGAAGAGGAGGAAAGGCAGAGGCCCAGCCCCGGCAGTGGCTCAAGGGCCTTTCCTTGCATGACGGGTGGACGGAGCAGCCAGCAGGCTGTGCTGTGGAGGAGACATGAAAGGGGAGAGGAGAGGGAGCCAGTGGTCACAGCTGCGGTGGCAAAGCCTGGGCTAGTGGGGAGCCAAAGGGAATTCACGGAAGGGCTGATGGGGGCCCCTCAGGTCCAGGGTTTTCCTTCTTTGTCTGAGATTCAAGCCTTGTTCTTTGGAGCTCTGAAGCCTCCCTCCCAGGAAGCTGATGGGAACACTTCCGGGCACTTCGGATGGAATATTTCTCTTGCCTGGAATTTACATAAAGTTCCCCACTCAGCCACAGGGCAAGGCCACAGGGCCAATGCCCTGGCCACCAGCCTCCAAGGATGCAGTACTAACCCAGATGACACTCAGGGAGCGTGACCCTCCAGGCAGATGTCGGGAGGCGCGTGCAAAGCCAGGGTGCAGTTGTCCTCACTTACAGCCAGCCGGGCTCGCTGCTGGCACTCGCTCAGCTATACACGACGAAGGTGGCGGAACACGGAGGTTTCCTTCCTCGCCCCGTGGGCCTCCTGGGCCCCCTCCCTCCCCTGACCCATTCTGGTTCTTCACTCATACATACACATACAGACATGCACACACGAACACATACAAGCACACACACACATACAAGCACACGCACACGCCAACACCCAAGGCAAACTCTGGCGTTGGATTAAAGCAATAAGGTCAAAAACACCAAGAATGCTGGCCACAAGGCAGAAACCTTTGTTCCAGTCTCAGCTCTGGGACAGCCTTGCTGTGTGCCCTGGGCTTCTGTTTACTCCTCTACAAAATGAGATGTGTGTGCTAAGTCACTTCAGTCGCGTCCGACTCTTTTTGACCCCATGGACTGTGGTCTGCCAGGCTCCTCTGTCCGTGGGATTCTCAAGGCAAGAATACTGGAATGGGTTGCCGTTTCCTCCTCCAGGGGATCTTCCCGACCCAGGGACTGAATCAGTGTCTCCTAAGTTTCCTGCACCGACAGGCAGGCTCTTAACCACTAGTACAATGATCTTCAATGCTCAAGGGGAAGGGGGCCAAGTTCCCGCAGACGGGCAAAAGTGAGATGAGCAAGAATCTGAAGAGCCTGAGTCCTTGGGGTGACATGCCCTGTACCTGGGAGAAAGCCAGCAAGGTGCTGACAGATTCAACAATCTGGGGCTCTTACAGCTTTATTGAGGGTCGGGGGTGAGACTAAATTCAAAGGCTGAGCCCATGGTTCATTATGAGATTGGAAACCTTATGTGAACCCCTCTATGCCTCAGTTTCCTCACCTGTAAAATGGGTTCAATGACATTTCTCATTCGTAAAGTTAAACAAGAAGACACAAGGAGATTGCCCAGCACGGTGTCTGGGCCCATTTAGCCTCAGTAAGTGGGAGCTTTTATTAGTATTACAATTACAGCTCCAGCCATGTCACATCTGGGGGAAACCCCGGCTGCAGCTCCCTGGCTGCTCTGTGCTGCCCTCAGGCCAGCAGGGACTCTGGGAAGTGGCTGTTCCTCACAGGACGGAGTACAGCCCTCCCAAACCCCTGCTAGCCCCACTCTGAAGGGGTGCTTGCCTTATGACACCTTGGCCACATGCAAACACGGCTCTGGACTTAACATCAGTTTTCTGGACAAACAGTGGCCACTTCTCAGAGCTCTGGAGAAAGGAACACACCATTAGGGCTTCTAACCTCCCCTGAAATGTGTCCTTTTTATTCATGAGGGGAATGTCTCCAAGTATTGTTAAATACCGATGAGAATACCTCAATCATCTGGGGACAAACATCTCTGGGGAAATCCCAACCTTGGTTGACCCTGATGCTGAAAGCTCCAGCTGCATTTCTCATTCCTGGAGGAAGGGAACTAAGAACAATGGCCTTCCCCACTCCTGGCCCTGGGGACAGGGGTTACTAGAAATCACTAGTCCACCTCCAGTCTGGACGAGGGAAGGAGCTCCCGCAGGCGGGGCCAGGCAGGAGAGACTGGTCCTGGGACGGCCTCCACGCAGATGGTGAGGGCAGGAAGCCTGACGCCACCCACCCAAGAGGTGCCCGGGGGCTACAGTGGAGCCGCTGTCCACAAGGCATCTGATGTGTCCTCCTGTGGACCCTATGGGGGTATTGTGCTCAGATACTCAGTTGTGTCCAGCTCTTTGCGACCCCATGGACTGTAGCCTGCCAGGCTCCTCTGTCCATGGGATTCTCCAGGCAAGAACACCGGAGTGGGTTTCATTGCTCTTCTCCAGGGCATCTTCTCGACACAGAGATCAAACCTGGATCTCCTGCACTGCATGCAGATTCTTTACGGCTGAGCCACTGGGGAAGCCCCCTCGAGGATGCACCCCTCCCTTGACCACAGCCATGATGGATGCAAAATCTCCACGGGCACCTTCTCTGGGGGCACTGCTGGCTCTGGCTGTTTGAGTCCACATCACCCAGTGATGCCTGGGAAGCTAAGCCCTGTCCCCATCCCCAGGCATAGCCCATCGCCCCCGACAGAGCATGCTGGCCACAAACTCAATGTCGTTCACACCCGGGAGCGCCCCTGAGGTCCAGCTGAGGCTAGAAAGCTCGTGAACCCCGTCCCTGCTTAGCTTCTTCTCTGCCTTGTCCTGCTCCTCTCCCTGGTCCTGAGAATCCTCCGGCGATAATTCACTTGCACAACCGACCCTGTTCATGTTCTGCTTTTAGACAACCCAACCTAAGTCACAAGGAAGACAGACACAGCTCCTGCCCTCTTGGGAGTCTGCACCCAGCGGGAGTCAAACCTGAGACACAGACTGACCATGACGCAGGTCCTTCAACCACGGCCACTGCTCCCCCACCGGACTGAGCATCAAGAGCTTCGGGCATGCTGGGCGAACCCCATTCCCTTCTGACATCACTGAACACCAACAACAACCCAGCCAAGAAGTTTCGTTAGCTCCTACTTGATAGATGGCGCTGAGGCTCAGAGAGGTTATCATTTGCCCAGGGTCACTGGCAACTCCTACGTGGCTGCACTTGGATTTGACCTCAGTTCTGCCTGATTGCTGGACCCCAGGGCTTGCCTTCCACTCACAGAGGGGACCTGAATACATCTGAGATGGAGGGCAGGGATTCCCGGTGGTTAGGGTCATCCCTGGGGCATGACCCAGGGATGCATGAATAGCTGGCTACTCCCCTCTGCCACCTCCTGGGACAGGCGGCTCAAGGACAGCAGCCAGTGGAGGCAACTCGCCAGCGGAGAGGTAGTGTGGGTCCCCGGTGGCTGCTTCCCTGGTGCCGCCTGGCCCCTTCCCACATCATAAGCCTGGGGGTCTCGCCCTCTCAAACAATTCTCACGCATCAGGCTCCTCTCCACCCCTCCCCCAATTCTTGTTATGTCACAGATCTTGCAGCTCAGCCAGGCGGATAACAGGCAGAGAATGGGAATTTTTACCTGTTAATTCAGTTTCTGAGCCCCTGCTGCTGGCCAAGCCCAAACAGCTCCATGTCAGGCTCTGAAAGGAGTGGAAGCGGGAGGGGGCAGGAGGCAAATGGGGGGAAATTACCCCTGCAGGCAGTGGCAGCTCCCCCACCCCCAGGCCCAGGCATGAATCTGACAGCCAGGCCCCTGAGTGACGGCGGTGCAGTGGGGCCAGGGCAGGCTAGCCTCCTTGGATCCAAGAACAGGATGGGGTTCTGGTTCCCAGAGCACCAGCCACCTGCTCACTCTGCCCCATCTTGGAGAGGAAAGGGCAGAATGCCTCAGTCAGCCCACCGCCTGGGGATGCAGCTGAGCCCACACCCTTCAGCTCTCTGCAACAGGAGCTCTCCCAATGCACCCTGAGCCCTGGTTACCCTGGGTGTTGGGCTTCATTTAATCCTCAAAAATCCTGTTCCATCGACCGCGTATGGGAAAGTATCATTATCATCCCCATTCTACAGATGCAGAAACTGAGGTTCAAAATGATGCAGTGTCCCCAACAAGTTCAACATAAAATCACCACGTGTGTGCATGCAAGCTCCATTGCTCAGTTGTGTCCGACTCTTGTGACCCCATGGACTTGGGCCTGCCAAGCTCCTCTGTCCATGGAATTCTCCAGGCAGGAATACTGGAGTGGGTTGCCATGCCCTCCTCCAGGGGATCTCCCTGACCCAGGGATCGAACCTGCATCTCTTGCATTGGCAAGAGGATTCTTTACCATTGGGCCACCTTATGACCCAGCAATTCCACTCCTGGGTCTGTGCCCCGGAGAACTGAAGACAGGGCTAAACAGACACTTGGACCCAAATGCTGACAGTGGCACTATTCACTAGTCGAAAGGTGGAAACACCCCAAATGTTCACCAGTATTTACATGGATAACCATAGGAATGTAACAGATCCATTCAATGGAATATTATTCTCTCAGAAAAAGGAAGTGGCAATACATCCTACAGTGTGGATAGACCTCCAAAGCATTATGCTAAGTGAAAGAAGTCAGGTACAAAAGGCCATGTGTGGTATGATTCCATTTATATAAATTTTCTAGAATAGGTCAGTCCATATACATAGAAAGCCAGAGGCTGCAGGGACGGAGAATCCCATGGACGGAGGAGCCTGGTAGGCTGCAGTCCATGGGGTCACACAGAGTCGGACATTACTGAAGCGACTTGGCGGCGGCAGCAG
>NW_011491029.1:697603-702687 GCF_000754665.1 Bison bison bison | reverse complement strand
CAGGGAGGCACCCTTGATGTGTCTGGGGTTTTCTTTTGGGTGAAGGAAAGTTCTGGAACTAGATAAAAGCAGTGATTGCATAACACTGTGGACTAAATGCCACTGGGCTGTTACTTTAAAATGGTTAATTTTATGTCATGTGAATTTCACCTCCATTTTCTTTAATGAAGTTGTAATTATTATTATTATTTTTGGCCGTGCTGTGTGGCTTGCAGGATCTTAATTCCCCAACCAGAGATTAAACCTGGGCACCCGCAGTGAAAGCGCTGAGTCCTAATCACAGGACTGCCAGGGAATTCTCTCACCTCAAATTTTTTTAAAAGCTGAGGGACAGTGACAAGGGGGAAGGTGGTACAATTCACTGAAGATCAAAGAACAGGTGCGTGGGGAGCCAAGGCTCACTCTTGGGTCTTGCAGACTACAGGGCATGCCCTTGGCCACCATCCTCAGCTGCCTGACCTTGCTGTCCCATCTCTGGCCTTTGCCTCTGTGTTGCCTCAGCCAGCACGGCCCCCTTGTTCCATTTCTGCCCTCAAAATCCTACCCATTCTTCAAGGGCCTTGGTTAAAAGTCACCGCCTCCATGAAGCCTTCCTGATTTCTCTCCTTGGAGGCCCTGGCCCTGTGCCCTGTCTGGGTCAGCCTTGCCTCCTGCCTCCTGTGCAGGCTTCGCAGTGCACAGGCCTCTCCCTGGCTCCCCCACAGCCTGAGGGGGTCATCACACTCACAGGTCCTGGTGAGGGTTAAAGGACATGAATGCCACGGCGTTCTCCACTCTGGGCTTGGCAGGCAGAGAGCGCTCAATCAATGGTGCTTGTTAACAGGGCCGGGTTCACTGAGAAAGGACTCGAACCTGCTGGCTCATCTCTGCTTCCCTGGCACAGGCCCTGCTCCCAGCGGAACTCCTCAAACAATTGTGGAATGCAAGGGGAGAGACAGAAAACTCCCAGACAAGCAGGCACTTCCCTACCTGTCCTCCTGCTGGGCAGGAAGCCTGTCTTGGTTCACAGTTTATAATAAATGCAACTCCATTTCCTCCCGGCCACGTCGGCCCAGCACGACACACCCGGAGTCGGCTGTTTCTGCTGAATGCCTGGGGCTCCTGGGACCAGCCAGGCCCCGACTGAGTCCTGATGTTTTGTTTCCTGAGGTATCTCCAGCCCCAGGTTCTGCAGATCAGAACAAATCAGTTCTGGCCTCTGGACATGAGCTTGCTAATGACTGCTGCCCTGCTTATTTCACTGGCTTAACTAATGAATATGCAATAAGACATTCATCATGGAAGCACTTTCCAAACTAAACGAATTATATACATTTAAGGTATTGGCATTAAGAATAATCCCAAACACCAGGCCGTGCCAACCTTTTCAAGATGCTTTTGGAAGCTCTTATGAATCTGCAATGGAATGTGAATTAGTTAAAGATGCCAAGAATTCACTTCAAATAAAACAAGGCAGCCAAATTAGAAAGTCCTCACTCCAGGAAAGGCAAAGAGATATGCACCTCCTTGATCTTTCTCTCCACTTGGCTGTTGACGGTAAGACAGGCTAAGGATGGGGGTGGGGGGTGGGAGGTAGAGGGGACGACTACCTCTCCAATTGACACTCGAAAGAGAAAGAGGCAGCTTGGGACCAGAGAAGTTCAGCCCAGACACTTGCCAACTCTGAGATGGTGGGCCAGTTCCTTAAATCCCTTATTGTCAGGTGGTATGGGGGCCTGGAGAGATGGGGTGATGATATTCACCTCCCTGAGTGGTGATGAGCATCAGCAAAGGTGAGACGGATGTGCAGAGCACCTGGATGGGCACAACAGAAGCTCTCCATAGTATTCATTCCCTTCCTTCTCAAACTATCCCCAGACACCATTTAAAGAGTAAGAAAAAAAAAAAAAAAGCCGCAGACTGAAAGCTGTATTTATTATACATATGTATGACAGAGGACTTGTATCCAGAATATGTAAAGAATGCCTACAAATCAATAAGAAAATAGCCCAGTTGAAATTGGGTGAAAGACTTGAAAAGATCCTCCCTAAAGAAGATACCCACGTAGCTGATAAGTATATGAAAAGGTGCTCAGCATCATTACTCACCAGGGAAATGCAAATAAAAACCACAGTATCTCACTGTGGTACCAAGATACTGACCCATGAGATACTGACCCATGAGATACTGACCCACTGGTTGACTAAAATTGAACAGAGGGATGACATCAAGCATGAGTGAGGAGACAGAGAGACTAGAACATTCATACACAGGTGGCAGGACCTTCACATGGCACAACCATCCTCTTTGGTCCTGTCTATTAAAGTCAAACCCACGACGATTCAGCATTTCCACTCCCAGCTACACACCCAAGAGAAAATCCTGCATGTGCCCACAAAATGACCGGGATCACAAAATATTTGTTGCAGTTCTATTTATAAGCATCCCAAATGGGACACAACTTGATGCCCCCACAGAAAAATAGATGAATCAGTTGTAACACACACACACACACACACACACACACATATGTGCTGCACTAAGCTGCTTCATATGTATGCCGGTGGTGGCTTAGTCGCTAAGTTGTGTCCGACTCTTTGTGACCCTATGGACTGTAGCCCACAGGCTCCTCTGTTCACGGGATTTCCCAGGCAAGAACACTGGAATGGGTTGTCATTTCCTTCTCCAGAGGATCTTCCCAACCCAGGGATCGAACCCTCATCTCCCACACTGCAGGTGGATTCTTTTACTGACAAGCCACCAAGGAAGCATATGTGTGTGTGCGTGTGTGTGTGTGTGTCTGTGTCTGTGTGTGTGTCTGTGTGTGTGTGTGTCTCTGTGTGTGTGTCTGTGTGTGTCTCTGTGTGTGTGTCTGTATGTGTGTGTGTCTCTGTATGTGTGTGTCTGTGTGTGTGTCTGTGTGTGCATGTCTGTGTGTGTGTCTGTGTCTCTGTGTGTGTGTCTGTGTCTGTATGTGTGTGTGTGTGTCTCTGTGTGTGTGTCTCTGTGTGTGTATATCACTATGTGTGTATGTGTGTGTGTCTGTGTGTGTCTCTGTGTGTGTGTCTCTGTGTGTGTATGTGTGTGTGTATCTCTGTGTGTGTCTGTGTGTGTGTGTGTCTGTGTGTGTGTGTCTCTGTGTGTGTGTCTGTGTGTGTGTGTGTCTGTGTGTGTGTGTGTCTGTGTGTGTGTGTGTGTGTGTCTGTGTGTCTCTGTGTGTGTGTCTGTGTGTGTGTGTCTCTGTGTGTGTGTCTCTGTGTGTATGTCTGTGTGTGTGTGTGTCTCTGTGTGTGTATGTGTGTATGTGTATCACTGTGTGTGTATGTGTGTGTGTCTGTGTGTCTCTGTGTATGTGTGTCTGTCTGTGTGTCTGTGTGTGTCTCTGTGCGTGTGTATCTCTGTGTGTGTGTCTGTGTGTGTGTCTGTGTGTCTCTGTGTGTGTGTCTGTGTGTCTCTGTGTGTGTGTGTTTCTGTGTGTGTGTGTCTCTGTGTGTGTGTGTCTCTGTGTGTGTGTCTCTGTGTGTGTGTGTGTGTGATGGGATATTACACAACAGTTAAAAACAAGAACTACTGTCCTATGCAGCAACGTGGAAGGATCATGTTCACTGTGTTGAACAAGAGAAGCCAGGCCTGGAGGAACTCAAGCTGTATGATTCCATTTATATGAAGTTCAAGAACAAGAACAGCAGCTTGATTGTGCCTGAAGCCAGACCAGTAGGTACCTGGGGGTAAGCGGGGGTGAGGAAAGGAGAGTGTCAACTGGGATGGGACACAGGAGCGCCTCTGGGCTGGTGGGATGGGTGCCTGGCCCCAACCTCCCTGGCCTTGGCTTGAGCCTCTCCCTCATCTGTCACGAGGCCATATGGTACTCTTCGCTCCATCCTTCCCCACTTAAATCCATCCCTGCCCCCGGGCCATTGCACATCTGCCATCTCAAACCGGAACCCTCATCTCCCCAGTTCTGCATGGCCAGGCTTCACCTCCAGTTTGGTCTGCATGGTGGTTATTCGGTCCATAAAAGAATCACTGAGCTGTATACTGGAGACGGATATATTTTACTATATATGTTTTATCCCTAAACGGAGTTTTTTTTTTTTTTTTTAATTCCCAGAAGATTGAACTTCTCTGGTGATTCAGTGGCTTAGACTCCACACTCCCAATGCAGGGAGCCCAACGCGGGGTTCGATCCCTGGTCAGGGAACTAGATCTCACTTGCTGTAAATAAAGACCCTGCATACCGCAGCAAAGGTAGGAGATCCCACATGCCGCAGGGAAGACCTAGTACAGCCAAATAAATAAATAACCAGAGGATCCACTGGATCCAGCCATCTCTAAGGCATGTCAGCTCTATCATTTTATGATTCTCAGAGCCTGGAGAATAATTCTTAGAGTCTGATGCTAGCATCTGAAGGTGGTATGTTTATTTTATTCTTTCTCTTCCCTTTCACTTGCCGAGAGAGGCCCCTTCTCTGGCTTGCTCTCCCTCCCTGACTGCTGTGTAAGTCAGTCGGCCACTCCTGGCCTCATCACTCCATCTGCAAAAAAAAGAGGGTCGTGCTGCCAGGACTCGTCTCCAAGAGGGAGAAACATGGTCATGCACGGGAAATGCTCTGAGCATCACAGAGCAAAAATGCTAACTGCATTCCCAGAATTGCTAGCAGATGTCTCTTTGCATGGGGTCAAGTACATTCAGGCAGAATTGCAATTACTACAGCGAGGGTGTAGTTTAAAACTCAAACTTGGCCCATGTGTGTTTCTTCGGTGTCGAGGGATCTAGAGATGGTGGCCATGGAACAAAAGTCATCATGGGAGATGGACAGCCACCAGTTTGACCTGGGAAAGCGCTGGTGCTAGCGTGGCCGTACAGGCTCTCGGGCCAGGACTGAGCTGGGCTCATCCTTGAAGGAGACAGAAGCAGTTCCTGGGCTGGGGCTTCTGCTGACCTTTCAAGGGAAAGAGAACTGAAGCTGGAGTCTAGGGTCCTGCGTTCCAGGGCTGCTTCTGCCTCCAAATGCTGAATGACATTACCCACCAACTTCTCACCTCCAGAGCCTCAGTTTCCCCGATGTAGTATAAACGGATGGACTAGATCCTATTTAGAGATT
>NW_011491029.1:695915-697503 GCF_000754665.1 Bison bison bison | reverse complement strand
CAGCTCTCACTCAGTGTCTCCATCTGCATGACAGAGACACTTTCTGAGGCTGTCTAAATACATAAACATTTCCAGGAAATAGCAAAAGGACAATGAAGGATTATCAATATGAGAGCCTCGGTGTCCCTACACAGCAAATCTTAGCTTGAAGAGAACACCTTCTGAAACTAACTGTCACATTTGAAAAGTCTTAAAATCAAGAGAATAAAGGCAGACATAAGGAAACTAAGTGACAGGTTGCAAATAAACGGATAGACTAGATCCTATTTAGAGATTCTTTCAGCTAAGTTTGTGCTTAGTCGCTCAGTTGTGTCCGACTCTTTGCGACCCCATAAACTATAGCCCACCAGGCTCCTCTGTCCATGGGATTTTTCAGGCAAGAATACTGGAGTGGGTTGCCATTTCCCTCTCCAGGGAGAAATGTTTATGAGCTTGTAAACTGCTTACTTCTTAAAGTCAAAATTATACCATGTCCCTCCTTGCTTAAAACCTTATCTACTGCTTCTTATTCAACTTAAAAGTCCAAATCCGTGACCAGATCCTCATAGTTAGATCCCTGCCAATCTCCCCAGCCTTGGCTTGAACCTCTCTCTCATCTGTCACCAGATCCCAGCCATCATGCTCTTCCCTCCAGCCTACAACATTCAGATCCATTTCTGCCCCAGGGCCTTTGTACATCCTGCCCTCTTACCTTGGAACTGTCCCCTCCCTAGCTCTGCATGGCCAACCCTTGCCTGTTTCAGGACCCTGACTCAGAGCTCTGCTCCTCAAAGACCTTCCATGAACAGAGAAGCAGTCCCTCCTTGTGTTTTCTTTTTCTACCTTCATTCCACTGATTAAAACATGGAATCATTGGAGGGACTCGTGGTTTTCTTATTTTCTGTCTTCTGCACTGCAGTGTTAAGTTCCGTGTGGTCAGCCACGGTGTCTGTCACCATTAAACCCTCTGACATGTACACAGTAGACACTCTGTGTATATCTGCATTTTTTTTCATCCTCTCAGGCAGCACTCCAGAGCTCCTGCTGCTTTCAGAAGCTCATGTCAGAATTTCCCAAAGAAAGAAAATGTTCAGGTACAGAGGACCCCGCAGGTACTGGGACGATGCCAGGCTCTCTATTCTTGTATCATCTGATTCTCAGCAGAGCCTTCAGAGACAGGATTAGTTGGGTAACTGAGGCTCAGAGCAGTGAAGAGATGTGCCCACAGTCACACACCTGAAGCCCTGAGCTTGGACACAGACGGCTCTGTGCCATCTGTGGGCGGGAGATTCCATCTCTCCAGGCTGTGCTTTTCTTGTCTGTAAAGTGGGGCTAAGGTCTCCTGCCTGCGCTGCAAGCTGTGTCATGATCAAGCAGGATAATTAAGGAGGGACGCTTTGCACACCGGCAACAGCATGCAGCTGCACTGATGTTGAAACGGAGGTTTGCTTTGCCCATCAGAGTCTGCGCCTGCCCCTCCCAGAGGCAGCCAGTGAGGGGAAAGAGAGCCTTCTGGAGTCAGACTGCCCTGGATTGGAATCCTGCTGCATCCCAGCTCAGAGCTGAGTGCCCTCAGGCACATGATACATGTCTTTGAACTTGAGTCTTC
>NW_011491029.1:683880-695815 GCF_000754665.1 Bison bison bison | reverse complement strand
CGCGATCACCTATGAAAAGGGCTTTATTTCTTCCAAAGCACTGTGCAAATGGTGCTTTTGATGTCCTTTGGCTTCCAGCTCTGATTATATCAACTCCCCGCTAAAGAGAGAGAAAGAGGCCTGTGCAGGTGAAACAGGCAAGGATACTCACTCCACCCCCCAGGTAACAAGGCTGGCTGGACTTTATGGGCCTTCACGGCATGCCCGGCACTGCAGGACACCCTCTCAAACCTCCTTGTGCGCTTAGCAGTGCCCTCTGCATCACCTTCAGTCCCATTTAATAGATGGGTAAACTGAACCAGTCACTCCTAAAGGAAATTAACCCTAAATATTCATTGGAAAGACTGATACTGAAGCTGAAGCTCCAATATCTTGGCCACCTGATGTCAAGAGCCGACTCACTGAAAAAGACCCTGATGCTGGGAACAATTAAGGGCAGGAGGAGAAGGGGGAGACAGAAGATGAGATGGTAAGATAGCATCATTGACTCAATGCACATGAGTTTGTGCAAACTCCAGGAGATAGTGAAGGACAGGGAAGTCTGACTTGCTGCAGTCCATGGGGTCACAAAGAGTCAGACATGACTGAGTGACAAGAACAACAATGATAAACTGAGCCTCAGGTAACCTTGCTCAAGCTTCCCTGGCTGTCGTGGGGATGTTTTATCCCTGTGGAGGACTTGGCCAAGCCGGCACCTTCGTTTCTTGTAGAGCGAGATCCAGGGTGACCTGGGACACTGCTCATTCTTGAGGTGGCCCTGCACTCGGGGAGGTGCTGGCCGTGGGCTCCACTCTGCAAAGGACCAAACACAGTAACCCACCCCGAGTGTGGCACCTAGGAATGTGCACACAGAACAGGGAGTGTGCCTGGGGTGGGCAGGACCCAGCTCTGGGCCCCAGGAAGACCTTCCTGTGTGGAGATCCCTGGGGACTCAACACATCACGTTCACCTCGGCCTCCTTAGAGAATCACTGGCCCAGCCTGCCCCCGGCTCCTCCCCATTGCCCAAAGCCCCACCCCCACTCCTGAACGGCCCTCAAGCATCTGGGGGCATCACTGTCACCCTTCCCCCCATCACATGCTCACTTCTGATGGTGCCAGTCTTGGCTTCCGTAAGCCATTAGACAAGATTCATGAAGCAGAGAGAAGGCAGGTGGTGGGGGGAAGAGTTGGCAGAAAGGGACCCTGGGACAGACAGACTTCAGGGGATGGGGAGAGAGGGAGACAGAGAGAGGAGGCAGGCTGGATGAGAGAGGAAGAGAGGCATCGGGATCTGGACGCGAGAGAGGATGTGCAGGCAGACAGAGATGTGAGGACACCCAGGGAGCCGTGGGAGGGAGAAAGACAGACCAGAGGCCCCAGGAAAAGGGGACGGAGAGCCCAAGGGAGAACCTCAGCAGACTCAGGCTCATGCAGCTGGCCTTGTCCCAGAGGGAGCCCGTAGGAGGGAGAAAGACGGACCAGAGGCCCCAGGAGAAGCGGACGGAGAGCCCGAGGGAGAACCTCAGCGGACTCAGGCTCATGCAGCTGGCCTTGTCCCAGAGGGTGTCTGGGAAGTGGTTTCCCCTTGCAGGAGGCCAGGGAGGCAGCCTTTGTGGAGGGAGGGCGGGGTGGGAGCCAAGAGACCCAAGTCCGGGACACTAATGCTCTGAACCACGGGGCCACTTGCCCTGGAGATAAAATGAGCAGAAACACATTTGCGTGGCCACCACAGCGTTCACGGCAGCACGGTCTACAACAGCCAAAAACACTGGAAGCCACCTATACCTGCCAGTTCTCCAGAGACACAGAACCAAGAGCAGTTTTATATATATACATGTATATATTTATGTATCTCATATAGATGATATCACACATATCATATGACATATCATATATGTACAATATTACATACGTGTAATAAATCTGTGTGCTTTTCTATCGAGAGATTTCTCTGAAGGAACTGCTTCATGCCATTGTCAGGCTGGCAAGTCCCAAATCTACAAGGTGGGTTGGAAGCTCAGATGGGAGTTGATGCATTCTCGAGGCAGAATTCCTTCTTTCCTGGGAAACCTCAGTTTTTGCTCCTAAGGCCTTTTAATTGATTGGATAAGGCCCTTCTACACACCTAAAGTCAATGGATTGCGAATGGTCTAGCCACGTCTACAAAAGACCTTCAGGGCCACGCCTCGATTGGTGTCAGCTCTGGTCGCTGGGTACGACAGCCCTGCCAAGCTGATACATCACACCACCTCATATGGTTTCCTCTGGCTGCTCTAATGAATTACCACAAATGTAGGGGCTTATAGCAAGACACGGTTATTATCTCACAGTTTGGCAAGTCAGAAGTCCTTTGAAATGGGACTCAGCAAAAATCAAGCTGTTAGCAGGGCTGTGTTCCTTCCGGAAACACGAGGGAGAAGCCTCTTCCAGATTCGAGATGCTGCCTGTGTTTCTTGCCTCGTGGTCCCTCTGTCTTCAACGTCAGCCAAGGCCAGCCTGCATCCTCCCGACACTCCCCTCTGTAGTCAAACTCCCCTTTGCCTCTTTTAAGGACCCATGTGATTAGACTGACCCCACCCAGATCATCCAGGATAATCTCCCATCTCAAGACCCTTCACTTGTCTACAAAGTCCCTTTAGCCACGTAAGAAAATAAATTCAGAGGTTCCAGGAGGCATTAGGACCTGGGCATCTTTGGGGGCTCATTACTCTGCCTACCACTCCACCCGGAGGCTCACCACCAGTGGAGGGGGCACATCTTGGTGCCGCCACCCACCCAGGGAAATGGACACAGTGTGATCAGAGTTGGGCTGCAGATGGCTTTCCCAGCAAAATCGGATCCCTGACAGCCATCCAGACCCCGTGGAAGGCCCAGAAGAGCTCTCAGGAAATAAGAGTAAGATCAGCTTAGAGCTCCAAAGGACTGTGATGCCTGACAAAGGATTTGCTGGCTCCCTGCACGAGTGTGCTGCACATCTACAGGTTGAGCTACAAGCCTCTCTGTGACCATGTTGGTGGCTGTGTTGCTGTTCAGTCGCTAAGACTCTTTTACGGCCCCATGGACTATAGCCCGCCTGGCTCCTGTGTCCATGGGATTTCCCAGGCAAGAATACTGCAGTGGGTGGCCATTCCCTTCTCTGGGGGATCTTCCTGACCCAGGGCTTGACTCGTGTCTCCTGCACTGGCAGGCGGATTTACCCTTACCTTCATTACTTGTCCAGTGATTCTGATCCCTGGTACCAGTCTGCACCCTAAGCGCTAGCTAAGAGTGTCACATATGGTGGCAGCTTTGTCGGGGCTCCTCCAAGGTCCCCTTTTTGTGTGTTTCTTCCTCCCAAGGCCTGCACCTGCCACCCTCATGAGAAGACTGCGCTTGGGCTGCCAGAGCCCTTTGTCCCCGTGTTTAGGGAACCAGACGTGTCTGGGAGCTTACATTCTCCCCCATATGCTTGGGTGGCCCTCAGCCAGTGTCTGAGGTCATGGGCAGATGTGAGCCCAGCTTTCCTGTCTCAGGTTGAGACAAACTCAGAGATGCAATCTACACCCCAGAGTTGCTGGTGGGGTCGGGGAGCAGCCTCTGCAGGACTCAGCCTGACTTTGCTCCCTTTCTCGGCTTCTTTTCCTTCCCCATTCTGCTCCCATTTCTTACTGGTTTCTTCCTGAATAAATCCCTTATTCACAAATGCTTATCTCGGAGTCTACTTCTGGGGCATCCAGACAAGGATACGTATGTCATCTCATTTAACATCAACCCTTCGAAGTGAACGCTGTGATGATTCCCACATTTCAGATGAGGAAACTGGGGCCAAACAAGTTTAACAATATAAGAATGGGGTGACAGAGGATGAGATGGTTGGATAGCATCACTGACTCAAAGGACATGGGTTTAAACAAGCTCCAGGAGATGGGGAAGGACAGGTAACCCAGGCATGCTGCAGTCCCTGGGGCCGAAAAGAGTCGGACACAACTGAGTGACTGAACAGCAATCAAGTTACAAAGTGGCCGAGTGGGGTTTGAACAGCAGTCAGTCTGAGACCAAGCATTCTGGCCTCCCCTCCTCTCTGTGTGGTGGCTTCCCCAACCCCCGGAGATGTGACAACATGGAGGAAGAGGGCTGGGGAGGGGCGTCTAGTAAAGGACGATGGGGGAAAAGCCCTTGTGGGTCTTGGGCTTCATCAAAGTGAAAAGCAAACACAAACAAACCAGATTCATCGTTCGCCAGCTCAGGCACGAAGTGCGATCTGAAGCCCATCTGTCAGGCCTTCTCCAGGGCTGCTTCTCCCGCTTCCCGAGAAGGAACCCTCTGGATTCTCCCCCTCCCAGCCAATGCAAGGCCCAGGTCAGGCAGCGGTTTGCTTTCTCAGCAGAGAAGGGGGCTCTAAGGGGCCGTGGGGGCTGGCAGGTCCTTGCTTGTGTCCGCGGGGCTGAGGTACAAGGCTAGGAAAGGGCTAATGACTTGCTCTTCAGTGCCTTGGTCCCCTCATCTCCCCATGGGGTCCTTTCAAAAGAAAAAAAAATTGTAGACAGATCCCTCTTTGCTCCTAGTCTCGGAGACCCGCCTGGGTTTAAACCTTGGAAACAGAGGCTGATCCCTGGGCTGCACGAGGCTGGGCAGAGGGGGGCAGCAGTAATTAATGATCTCCCAGCTGCCGTCATAAATTCCTTTTCTGTGTGTTATTTACCTGACCAGCAGGTTCCATCTGGGCAGGTGATGGGCAAATCAGCCTCTGCTTTAGATGGGAGAGAGCACTCAATTACAGATGATCCTGAAAGGGGGTGTCTTTATTCTCCTGCAAGTCCCCACATCCCAGAGACCCAGGTGACTTTTAAAGAAGGAAAAATCAAGGCAGAGGTAAGGTGTGGATCCGGGCCGATGTCTGTACATGGCACCTTCTCTGATGCTCCCAGTTCCTCTTCCCTGCTGGCCACCCTTCTGGGTTTACCAGGATCCCCAGCAAATTTAGCCACCATAATTTAAGATTATGTCATGCACCCTCATCAGATGAATCTAGCATAAAAGATAAGATCATTTAACAACTGTTCTAAGGGGGAAAATCAGTCATTAATGAAGTGCTGGGGGTGTAAGAGGAAAGAAGTACTAAGCCTGGAAGGCCAGGGAGGGCTTCCTGGAGGAGGTAGACAGTAACACTCTTGGGGTCAGGGCAGGTACAGGCAAAGGAGGAGTAATTATCATGGAGCTACCATTTGTGGCACGCCAGGCTGGAGGTGGGGGCTTCACTTAGCCGCTAATCATTAACTGAACCCAGCAAGGTAATCTTGGTTAATGATTAATGATTTGGCCCAGTTCACAAAGGCGGTGATGGTGGTGGTTTAGTTGTTCAGTCACGTTCGACTCTTTGTGATCCTATGGACTGTAGCCTGCAAGGCTCCTCTGTCCATGGGATTTTCCAGGCAAGAATACTGAAGTGGGTTGCCCTTTCCTTCTCCAGAGGATCTTCCCAACCCAGGGATCGAATCTGGGTCTCCTGCACTGCAGGTGGATTCTTGCATTGTGGATTCTTCACCAACTGAGCCACCAGGGAAGCCCCAAGGTAATCTTACTAGTCCACTTTATAGATGAAAGAACAGGATGAGAGAGGTTTGGCTACTTGCCCAAGGACACTAAGCCAACAGGAAAGAAAGCTAGGATTTAAGCCCAGGTCCACATGTCCTGCCCTGTGCCCTAAGTCATGAACAGCTGGGCACAGAAGTCAGCAGTAAGGGGCAGACCATGCTGTGGAGCTCCGAGCTGAGAGAGAGTGCTTCTGTTGGAGCAGCGTAGGCAGGCCTCCTGGAGGAGGTGTCTTCCGTATGTGGAAGCTTTGGGCCGTCAGAGAAGAGAGGAAGGGCATTCCTGATGGACGGCATTATGTGGGGCAAAGGCATAGGGTAGGAGTGCAGAGAGGTGTTAGTGAACAGCCTCACTTAGTAGGTGTCAAAGGGGCACTGCTAGAAAATAAAAGTCCCCAAGATGTTCCACTCAGGTAGTCTGGCTATCTGGGTACTGGAGCTCCCTCTGGTAAGAATCTCTTATCCTGGATCTTTGCTCGATTCATTCCCTTATTTCACTCAGGTCTCTACTCAGATGTTACCTCCTCCAAGAGGCCTTCCTGGACCACTCTGTCTCAGGCAGCTCCCTGCTCCACCAGTTACTCCCTGAAGGAAAGTTCTGGGGGATGCAGACTTTGTTCACTGTTTTCCCAGCATGGAGAATATTGCCCAGCACAGACTGGACATGAACATACATTTGTGTGGTAGCCAAGATATGGAAGCAGCCTAAGTGTCCATCAACAAGTGAACGGATAAAGAAGATGTGGTATATGTCTACAACGGAATATTACTCAGCCACAAAAAGGCTAAAACATTGCCATTTGCAGTGACATGGATGGACCTAGAGATTATCACACCAAGTCAGACAGAGAAAGACAAATGTATGATACAACTTACATGCGGAATCTAAACAAAAAATACAAGTCAACTTGTTTACAAAACAGAAACAGGCTCACAGACGGAGAAAAGAAATTTACTACAAAGGAAAGTGGGGAGAGGGATAGATGAGGAGGATGGGATTAACAGACACAGAGTACTGTATATACAACGGTACTTCCCAAGTAGCTCAAATGGTAAAGAATCTGCCTGGAATGTCAGAGACCTGGGTGCAATCCCTGGCCCAGGAAGATCCCCTGGAGGAGGGCACAGCAACCCTCTCCAGTATTCTTGCCTGGAGAATCCCACGGACAGAGGAGCCTGGCGGGCTACAGTCCATGGGGGCGCAAAGAGTCGGACACAACTGAGCGACTAGGACACAGGCATATACAGAATGGGTAAACAACAAGGATTTACTGTGGGGCACAGGGAGCTGTATCCAGTATCTTATAATAACGTATCACGCAAGCGCAGCTCAAGCTGTACACCTGAAACTAACACGGTACTATAAATCAACTCTAATTAAAAAAAAAATACGGTTGTGACTGACTGAATGAATGAGTAAATGAATGGCCAGACACTCTGATTACCCACTTGCCCAGCAGGACCAGGGAGCGGGGAATGGGCTATATGAATAAGGACAGTGATGGTCAGGTCTGGATTTGTGGGTTGGCTTGTCCCAAAGCCAAGTTCTCGGGTCCCTGGGGCGAACTTGTAACACAGGACATGTAACACCACTCATCAGCGCTAGTGTGCCATGGAGTCCTGACTTTTTTTTTTTTTTTTGAGCCACATCTTCGGAGGCCAGAGCTCTGAGAGCACACACTATCTTTTCATCTGTTCCTGAGGCAGGAGAGAGCCTCTCAACGGGCCTGATGGGGCCGGACAGACTGAGATTCCCGAGGAGCTTGGCTGTTCTGTTTCCTGTGCTCTAAACCAGAGTGGAAAGCCAGTGTCTGGGAAGCCAGAGCTCCGTTGGCCTAGCACAGCGGTAGCACATGGGCATTTAAAAATAAAAACAAAACTATGAATGAGTCAGCAGTATTTAACTGTTGGAAAATATCTCTTTAAAAATCCAAGTTTTGGACTTCTTTGTTCTTTTTTTTATTTGCAGAAGATTTGAAAAATATTGGAACTAAAATGTAGCTTCTCTCCTCGGAGGGAGTGTGTGTTGAAGCTCACCGCAGTGTCTACCCCTCCCAGACAATCAAGTCATGGTTTAAATGCCCATTATCACTGAGCCTGGGCTCCTGGTTTGTTTGTTTATTTATCACTCAACCTACTCACTTATTTGCATTAGCTGCTTGGTCCAAGTCGGAATTTGAGTGATCCCTGGTCTAAGTACCCTTCGCCTCAGTTTCCTCACTTACAGAGTACAAATGATCTTTCCTCCTAAAAGCAAAGAAGACGAATGAAGGTGGTCAGACTCTGGCTGGTACCTAATTGATGCTCCATAAATATTTCTCCATCCCCTTCCTGTCTGGCTAAACCAGTACAGCCCCTCATCCTCCAATCAGCAAATAAATGCCAAGTAACACCTTTATGCCAAGAGCCGGGCATGACCCTGGGATGCGTCTGAACAACAGATGGACACGTCACTGCCTCCGTGGCACTTCCAGACCATTGTTAAATCAAATCACTATTATTAAATCCAAATCAATCTGTAAATCTGGTTTGAGACATGTGCCATCACGGCAATAAATGGAATGGAATGCGAGAGAAGACGAGGGAGGGCCCCCCGGGCAGGCTGAACACTGAAGAAAGAGAAGGGCCTGCCACGTGCAGAGGCCGGACAAGTGTTCTAAACAGGGAACAGCCTCTGTGGGCCCCTGAGGCAAGACAAGGGCTTGCCCGGCTCCAGGAACTGGCAGGGGGCTGAGGGGGCAGGGATGGCAGGGGACAGGCAAAGGGAATGGTGTGGGTGAAGTGGCCTGGGGAGGAGGGCAGGGCCAGGCTGTCCCGGGAGCAGGGGTCTCACTGTAAGTGCGGCGGGGCACAGAATGCTGGAAGAGGCATGTGGACCCAACCGCCTCACTGAAAAAGGCAGACAGGAGAAATGACACTAGGCAGAGAGTAAAGCCATGCCCTTCACCTGGACTGGCAGAAAGACACCGCCCCCACCCCCGCCACGGCTGACTCACGCTCCGCTCAGAACACAAGCACCTGTGTGTGTCCAGCCACAGGCCACCCGGACGTGAAGAGGCAGACCCACGGGATAAGGGGCTCTGGCTTCAGAGACGGATTTCCAGTTTTAGTTCTGCCGCTATAACCTGCCAGCTGTGTGACCTGGGCAAGTTACTTAACCACTCTGTGCATCTGTTTCCTCATCTCTAAACCTAGGGAGAAGTGAGGCAGCTAAAGCCCTGTGCACAGAAGCTGAGGTGCTAATGTTGCTGACATTTGCAGGCAGCAGACTCGGGGACAATCCCAAACGCCTGCACTTCATGTACTGGTGGACGCAGACATTTTGTTTAGCTTTCCGTTCCAGGAAAGCCCTGCTTTCTGCTGTATCCCTCTAACTCTGGAATGTAAAGAGTGATTTATGTCCCCTGTCTCCGTTAAGGGAGATTTTATCATTGTTCCATTTTACTGATGGGAAACAGAGGAGGGAAGTGTCAAAGCTCCAGGCCCGAGGCCCCACAGCCAGTAGAGGAACAGGGTGAGGGCGCAGAGCCTGATTTCCAAGGCCACCTCGCCCTGCACATACTGCAAGACATGCTGAGGAATCGCCCACCTCGAAACACATTAAAGGAAAAACAAGTCCAGCAGGGTCTCCATGTACAAATGGGGAAGCTGAGAATCCATGAAATGGCCTTGTAAAAGAATACAGGCCCCAGGTGACACGGGAAGCCACAAACAATCCGCCCTGACGCATTTCCATCAGGCTCAAGGGCTGATTCAGAGACCTGCCGGAATCCTTAAACAAGTCAGCCAGACCCTGACTCCTGTTCCCAGCTCACGTCCATCAGGAGATCCCCCACAGAAGGGGATTCCTCTTGGGTGCATCAGGTCAGGCAAGGCTAGGCTTCTCCGAGGTGGGGCTCCATCTCTGCAGGTACCTGAGAACCCTGCAGAGAGCACCCAGAGGGGGAGAGGTTTGTAACAGGCAGCGAGACCCACTGAGAAGCGTGAAGGCCCTGAAGTCCACAGATCTGGGTTACCACCCAGCCGCCCACTTCCTCGGTGACGTGAACAGGCCCAGTGACCTCAGTCCTCTCATCTGTGAAATGGGGACAAAAGTCAGCCCTATCTCAGAGGGTGTCCTGAAGATTAAACGATCACTGGGGTAATAATCTGTACAAGCTCCCACAGAAGTTTCTGACACATGGAAGGTGCTGGATAAACCTCTGCCTCCTAATTGGTTGCATTCTAAGAGTCCTTTGGTTTGGAGTTGGAAAGAGATTAAAAAAAGCAAACTCTTTGACCATTTTCGGTACTCAGCAGGCATCTAGGGTGCTCAGATCAGAACACCCCTGACCTCCCAGCTGGGCCCTGACCAGTGCGTACCCCTCAAAAGGCATTGCTTCATTCTCAGCATCACTTCTAAACCTTGAGTTTGTTCTGATTGTTCAGCTGGCCACACAGAACCACAAGGATCTGCCTGGTGTCTGTCTCCAGGACCAGAGAAGGGCTTACTAAGGACAGGGATGGGTGGATGTTGATTCTACATTCCCAGCAGCAAGCAAAGCCTCTGGTACCAGCTGGTGCCAAATAAATGTCTGTGGCATGAATGGATGAATGAGTGACGGCAACGTCCCTGGGGAAGCATCAGACAGGCAGTCTGTCCTCGCTCAGGCTTCTCCTGAAATGGAACAGTAATCCCCATGATCACTGCATAATAACGAGGGCACTGGCCTTGTAAGCGCAGGAAGCCCAGCCGTGTTTACCCGGCAGCCTCTTCTCACTGGGCTGAGAGGAGCCGGCCTCCGGAATCCCAGGCACAGACCCCAGGGCCCTGGGCTTCCTCTCCCTGCTTTCTCCTTCCTCCCATTGTCCCCGCCTGGCTTCCCACAGCCCCAGGCCAAGGGCCCGGTTCTGTATGGAGGTCACTGAGTGGCCCTGCCGGCCTGAGGTTCTGGGCAGAGCAGAGTGGCCAGTTCCCCTTCTGCGACATTCCTTTCCCAGGGACCCTCCCCGTCACAGCTTGGTTTTCTCAGAAACTGGGAGGCCTCCGCTTGCTCTGTCCCTGCCCACAACCCCAGCTGGCTGGTAGTCCACTCTGGAGGCCCCCAGGAAGCCAACTGATTAGCTGAAGTGGGGATGATGCCACAAAGCTCCAGGCCAAATAAGTAACCAGGGCTGGTAACTTCAAATGCTAAATAAGGACCCTAGAAAGGGCATGGAATGCCCTTTGTGGGGAGGGGCGTACCAAGCCTCCCCACACCCCCAGCAGAGGGGAAACTCCATGGAGGAAGAAGGCATGTGAAAGCACCAGGAGTCTATGGCTTTCTTAGAACTCAGGCTGCTCAGAGAAACTCAGAGGCCTTAACTCCAAACCCTGGACTGGAGGTGGTGAGGCTGGTTTTCCACTGGGGGAAGACCCAGAAGACAGGAGGCAGGGGGTGGCAGGTGGGGCTCACCACCAAGCCTCATCTTCTAATTGATTTACAGCCGCTGCCACAGAGCAGAGCTCCCGTGGCTGTCAGAGACAGGCAAGAAACACGCCTCATTGATCCTGGTCTTCCAGTGCGAGTGTGATGGGGACACCCAGCCCCCAGGGGCTGACTTCTTTCCCCTCTCCCCATCTTGCCCAGCTCCAGCTCCTTTGACTCCAATGCTATGCTGTGCTAAGTCACTTCAGTCGTGTCCCACTCTGTGCGACCCCATAGACGGCAGCCCACCAGGCTCCCCCGTCCATGGGATTCTCCAGGCAAGAACACTGAAGTGGACCCTCTCTAATTGTCACAGAGAGGGATGGAAAATGTGGAATACAAGATCTCCAGTCAGTTCAGTTCAGTCGCTCAGTCGTGTCCAACTCTTTACGACCCCATGAACTGCAGCATGCCAGACCTCCCTGTCCACCACTAACTCCCAGAGTCCACCCAAACCCATGTCCATTGAGTCAGTGATGCCATCCACCCATCTCATCCTCTGTCGTCCCCTTCTCCTCCTGCCCTCAATCTTTCCCAGCATCAGGGTCTTTTCAAATGAGTCAGCTCTTCGCATCAGGTGGTGGCCAAAGTACTGGAGTTTCAGCTTCAACATCAGTCCTTCCAATGAACACCCAGGACTGATCTCCTTTAGAATGGACTGGTTGGATCTCCTTGCAGTCCAAGGGACTCTCAAGAGTCTTCTCCAACACCACAGTTCAAAAGCATCAATTCTTCAGTGCTCAGCTTTCTTTATAGTCCCACTCTCACATCCATACATGACCACTGGAAAAACCATAGCCTTGACTGGACGGACCTTTGTTGGCAAAGTAATGTCTCTGCTTTTGAATATGCTATCTAGGTTGGTCATAACTTTCCTTCCAAGGAGTAAGCATCTTTTAATTTCATGGCTTCAATCACCATCTGCAGTGATTTTGGA
>NW_011491029.1:683541-683780 GCF_000754665.1 Bison bison bison | reverse complement strand
TGTGTGTGTGTGTCTGTGTGTGTGTCTGTGTCTATATGTGTGTCTGTGTGTGTGTGTCTGTGTTCGTGTCTCTGTGTATGTCTGTGTGTGTATCTGTGTGTGTCTGTGTGTGTGTGTGTCTGTGTGTGTGTGTGTCTGTGTGTGTGTGTCTGTGTATGTGAGTCTGTGTGTGTCTGTGTGTGTGTCTGTGTGTATGTCTGTGTGTGTGAATATGTGTGTGTGTATGTGTGTGTACATTC
>NW_011491029.1:680928-683441 GCF_000754665.1 Bison bison bison | reverse complement strand
TGAGGTTATTGATATTTCTCCCGGCAATCTTGATTTCAGCTTGTGCTTCTTCCAGCCCAGCGTTTCTCATGATGTACTCTGCATAAAAGTTTAAAAAGCAGGGTGACAATATACAGCCTTGACGTACTCCTTTTCTTATTTGGAACCAGTCTGTTGTTCTATGTCCAGTTCTAACTGTTGCTTCCTGACCTGCATACAGGTTTCTCAAGAGGCAGGTCAGGTGGTCTGGTATTCCCATCTCTTGAAGAATTTTCCACAGTTCATTGTGATCCACATAGTCAAAGGCTTTAGCATAGTCAATAAAGCAGAAATAGATGTTTTTCTGGAACTCTCTTGCTTTTTCCATGATCCAGCGGATGTTGGCAATTTGATCTCTGGTTCCTCTGCCTTTTCTAAAACCAGCTTGAACATCTGGAAGTTCACAGTTCACGTACTGCTGAAGTCTGGCTTGGAGAATTTTGAGCATTACTTTACTAGTGTGTGAGATGAGTGCAATTGTGCGGTAGTTTGAGCATTCTTTGGCATTGCCTTTCTTTGGGATTGGAATGAAAACTGTCCTTTTCCAGTCCTGTGGCCACTGCTGAGTTTTCCAAATTTGCTAGCATATTGAGTGCAGCACTTTCACAGCATCATCTTTCAGGATTTGAAATAGCTCAACTGGAATTCTCTCACCTCCACTAGCTTTGTTCATAGTGATGCTTCCTAAGGCCCACTTGACTTCACATTCCAGGATGTCTGGGTCTAGGTGAGTAATCACACCATCATGATTATCTGGGTCATGAGGATATTTTCTGTACAGTTCTTCTGTGTATTCTTGCCACCTCTTCTTAAGATCTTCTGCTTCTGTTAGGTCCATACCATTTCTGTCCTTTATTGAGCCCATCTTTGCATGAAATGTTCCCTTGGTATCTCTAATTTTCTTGAAGAGATCTCTAGTCTTTCCCATTCTATTGTTTTCTTTGCACTGATCACTGAGGAAGGCTTTCTTATCTCTCCTTGCTATTCTTTGGAACTCTGCATTCAGAGGCTTATATCTTTCTTTTTCTCCTTTGTTTTTAGCTTCCCTTCTCGTCACAGCTATTTGTAAGGCTTCCTCAGACAGCCATTTTGCTTTTTTGCATTTCTTTTTCTTGGGGATGGTCTTGATTCCTATCTCTTGTACAATGTCATGAACCTCCGTCCATAGTTCATCAGGCACTCTGTCTATCAGATCTAGTCCCTTAAATCTATTTCTCACTTCCACTGTATAGTCATAAGGGATTTGATTTAGGTCATACCTGAATGGTCTAGTGGTAACTTGGACTGGCAGGACTTAATATTATAGAAGTGGGTAAACAGAGGCCCAGATCAATGACTTAGCTCTCTTTTGCCCTCAGGAGCAAGGCCTGGGCTTCATTTGGAGTCTAACATTTTCTCGGTTAGTTAGATTGTGTCTCCTCAAGCTGTTGGAAGGTGCTCCTCAGAGAGCTGAAAAGGGTTGCAATTCCAGTGCAGAGAGATTGGCTATTCCAAACACTCATGCTCTCCTTCTAGAGTGAAGAACTATGGCTGGAAAAAGCCTGCTCAGCCAGGAACTACATTTCCCAGGCTCCCTTGCACCTTTGGGGCCACGTGAGTCATTTCCACCAATGGGAGTGGAAGTGATGGGAACCCTCCTAGTCCAATGTGATGAGGAAGCAGATGGACCCTCTCTACCTTTCCGTCTTCTTTCCATGGTGACCTTGGAAGCCACATGTTGAAGATGAAGGGAAATAGCAGCCCTCAATTCTGTCTGACAAGCCACCTTCCACTTTCACTGAACTGTTGCTGAGCAAGAAATAATTTTGCATTGTGTTAAACTACTGAAATTCAGGCTTTACCTCTTATAGCACTCAGTATTGCCCTAACCAATACACTAGTCTTAGGTTCTCAATTATTACAACCATCTCATCTATAACCACTATTGAGAATCCTGGGAAAGACTCTGGAAACCCCAAGGGTTCAGCTAGAAGTCTGTTTAATTCAGGAAACATTTACTGAGCATTTCCTATGCCTTGCCCTGTCTCACCAACGTGTAAAAAGTTCTCTGGTAAACCCATTACTTTATCTCCACCCCCATGCACAGCGATGATTCTTTCCTCCCTTTTGAAGCCATACCTCTCACTGGAGTTGTCTGTATCTCTTGTCACCATTTCTGCATCTTCCACTCACTTCTCAACCCCCTGCAGTCTAGCCTCCATTCCAGCTCTCCTAAGAAAGAGAACCAGCAAACATCCTCTCTCTATAGTCTGGGGTACCTTGACTTCTTGAAATCTCAATTCCTGCATCAAATGGCCTCCCCTTTCAGGAGCACAGCTGTGCATACAACTTGTCTACAAAGCTGACTCCTTCTGACCCTCATGACAGCTCAAAAGATCATTCAGTATTTCTAGAAATTCCTAGAAATATGTGTTAGGCAACATTCTAGAAAAGCAAGAAGAGGTAAAAAAGAAACCATCCTTGCCCTTGAGAAACTTTCAGTCCAGGTAGGGTAA
>NW_011491029.1:659873-680828 GCF_000754665.1 Bison bison bison | reverse complement strand
AGCCCCACTTTTCAGATGAGGAAACTGAGGCTCAGAAAAGCTAAGTGTCTAAAATAACATAGCTGATTGGTGACATCTTGCCCATTGACCCAACACATTGGAATCATCTGAAAAAGAAGATCAACAAAGATGATGTACTTCCTTCAAAAGACCAAAAGCAGAATTTCCAAATGGAGACAAAGAAAAGAAATTGAACAATCCCAGGTTCAGATTCTCTTCTACTTTATTTTATAATGTGTAATATTCTAATAAAATCAAGTGCTCTTAAGCAGCCCCAAATGAGATCTAAGGAGATGTTTTAATTTTAGCTCCACGCCAAATAGCCCAATATTATATTCTTAAAATTATTTAACTAATTATGAAATTACTAAAAGGTTACATCCCTTCTCTGTGCTTCAGTTTCCCCTTGGGAATGATAAAGAGCTAACCTAACAGTCACTCGGGCTCCCTGCAGTCTTCAGTGTCTGTGACTCTAGAGTTCTCTTGCTTGCTGATGGAGGAACTGCCTCCCCAGTCCACCTGCCCCTACTGATAAGTGAACATCTTACTGAGTGTTTATCCAGCGTGACACAGAGTGGTCATATATCTTTTATAACAAACCTAAGAAGTAAGGGCTATCACTTTATTGAAGAGGATACCAAGATGCAGCCAAGTTTAAGTAAATGGCCCAGGGATGCACAGCAAGTAGGTGGTCAAACCAGGATCCAAATCCAGATAGTCAAGCTCTCAAGGGCTATGTTGGCAAGACCCACAGTCCCATCTATCCACAAAAGGCTTTGCCTGTAGCTTCTGAAGAGTGGACGGCAGACCACAGGACCCCACCTCACCGTCCACAGCCGACAGCATCAAGAAGGACGCCTGGCCCGGGGCAGCCCACTCTTTAACCACTGGCAGTACCAGGCACAGCCTGCTGGGGAAGGCATTCAGGCAGGCTTGCCCAGGGAAGCTCCAACGGCCCTTGGTCATGAGACTGAAATCCAAGAGAACGCAGGGTCCCCTCACCAGGATCAGAGTCCAAATCAGCAGCCACTGCTAGTCAAAGCCACGAGAGCGTAGAGCTGCCCTGAAGGGCCTGATGGGAGTTTAGAATTCTTCAGATGTTTCTCTGGATCTAGGAGCTTAGAAGTGGCCCACTTCGGCTCCTCAGATTGCCTTGAACTCTGGATATGTCTCGACAGCCACCTCCCTCGAGTGGCTCTGGGGCACGTGGTCCTCTATCCCCCCACCCCCAACCCCACTCCGCAAACAGCTTGCTAAAACCAGCACCTCTGAGCAAACCAACTCCCTTTCTGCTTGCCAGACACCTTCGTTGGGTCTGCCGGCACCTTTACAAAACCAACACGCTCCTTATAAGTAAGCCATTGGCTCAGGCACTGGACTTTTCTGTAACACAGAGATTTGTGCTGTCACAATATTTACTGTAATAGGATTTGACAAATAGAGCAGTGGTGTGAGAGACAGTCTGTATAAAAGGGGGAAAAAATAGAGAGAGAAAGGAGGCGCTTTTTTTTTTTTTAATAACCCTTCCTAGCTCAAGAAAATGGAAAAAGCAGAGTGCCTAACAGAGGGGAGAAAAGTCAATTAAATCATGATAATTACTTCCGCTGCCATGCCCGAGAGCAGCATGAGCGTCTATTAATTAGGATTTCCATGTTGACTGTGGCCGTTTGACTTCAACGAGACTGTCAGTGGGCTCAGTAATAACAGTTCTCCTGGAGAGCGAATGTGCGAAAATATTTTCACCCTGACAATTAGCAGTTTTAAAGAACCCAAGACACACACACACACACACACACACACACACAGAGCTGGGTTCCCTGGGGCCCTGTGATTAGCATGAAATGTAACCCCCACCTCCAATTCCAGAAGTCAAGATACTCCAACCCACTCCTTATAATTAGCAGCTCCTCCCCGGTCTCTAATTAGCACTAAGATGCTTCTGAGGGTGCAAATTCCTACACAGGAGCACAGACCAGGAGGCTGAAGGAAGTGGCATGGTTCTCTTGTCCAGACCACTGCCTCTGGCAAGAGCAGCCCCAACCACTCAGGAGAAGAGCCAGTTTTAAGGCAACACTGAAGGAAGGACGTTCAGCAAAACTTGACTCCATCCTCAGAACCACATTCACATCTAGAAACCAGAAGCTTCAGTACCGGTGGGTGTTCTAAACCATCCACAGAACCTGGGTCTGAGATGATGCTCCCTGTTCAGACAGGCAAAGGCCTGCAGCATCTGCTCACGAGGGGCTGTCCAGCCTGTCTCTAGAATATCAGGGTCAGGACCACTGTGAGAAATGCTAGGCCACTTGGCAAATGGAGAAACTGAGGCTCAGGGAAAGCAGAGCATGTGCTTTCATTTGCAGGACCAGGACTCAGGCCTAGGCCTCTTGAGTCCCAGCTGGGTCTCAGACAAATGCAGGACACTGGGCCAACCATGCCAAAAAGCCCGTGCCACCTCCCCACCTGCCCTGATGAGCTGGAAACAGAGAACCCTGGCTGGGAGCCTGGGTGGGGGGCCCTGCCACGTGCCCTCTGGCCCCCTGGTGGGGCTGAGCCAGGAAATCCTCCAGCTCTGGGGCCCCAGGCTTGCCCCAGCCTCAGAGCCCTGGGCAGAGGAAGGTCAGGGTCAGGGCCCAGGAGAGCTGTGTCCTGGAGGATGTATAGAAATAGCGTCCCCTGCTTGGGCAGGGCTCGCGGAGGGAAATGGGCTTTCCTGTCATTCACCGTCTATCCTGCACCGGCCAAGTCAAACAACAGAGACTCGCCCACATCACACACCTAGCCAGAGGCAAAACCTGGATATCCTGACTGGCAGGCTACTGCTCCCAGCCATCCTAGCCTAAAACATACTTACGGCTAAAAGGAACAGATATGAGCACTCAGCGTGGAAAGAACTGGAAGTCTGCGGACAGACTCTCTGGCTTCTTGCATGGATGGATGATCTCACTATGGGCCTCCCCTCTCTGGCTTCAGCCAGCCCGTGTACAAAGCAGGTACCTCTAGGGATCGTTGGCAGGTTGGATATAAGCGAATCGGCACCGAGGGAAGTGCCTGGACCACCGTGGCTAAGGGTTTGGACCCAGGGAAGGGTGGCCTGCTGAGACTTCAGATCCTGAGGCCTTGTTTTCCCATCTGGGAAGAAGACCGGGTGGGGAATCGCCACCACCACCATAGCTGATGTACCTGAGGCACTCTGCATCGTACCTGGATGATGTGGGTGCGTGCTGAGTCTGTGCTGGGGATGGTGTGTGAGTCCTTCCGCGGCTCAGTGGTGGCTGGAGTGGAATTAAGAGTTCCCAAGCCTCCCCACCCCCATAGTAGAATTATTCATCCACACCCTTCCCACAGTCTCACATGGGCAGTGATCGCCCACCCTTTGACTTCGGGCCTGAGTGAGTGACTTGCTTTGACCAGTAGGATGTCAGAGCAGAGCATGGCTGTCCCTGCACAGCTGGGAGGGCCCTCTTGGGCACTGGTCAAATGCCAGAGCAGACCTCAAGCCGCAGTAGCTGCTGGTCTAAGAAGGATGAGACACGTAGTACAGACTCAAAGCCCAACCTGCAGCAGAGTCTGGAGTCCAGGCCAGCCCAACCACGGCGCAGCTGTCTCACAGCCCATGAACAGGAGAATAAATGTGGCTTTAAGCCACTGAGCTTTGGGATCTTTTGTTATGCAGCATTACTTTGATGATAACAAATGCAGCTCCCATTGTACTATGAGGAAGAGAGGTTAAGTGACTTGCTCAGCTCATGATGCTGGCAGATAGCAAAGCTAGGGCTGAAACCCAAGATGACCCCCTGAGACAGACCCTCAGGCTGCCTCTCCAGCAGGCCAAGGCAGTGATGCCCACCAGGTATCCCCTGAGGGGTTGCTGCCAAGCAGATCCCTACATCCTCTCTTCGAGCCCCCCACTTTCCTGAGCAGGGGGTGGGGCTGGGGGGTGTTGGTTGGAGTAGCCCCATCAGACTGCATCCAGGCCACTAACCCCAGCTCTGGGACCAGAGCCCAGCTGCCCACAGGACCAGATCCTCTGCCCTAAAGGGTGCCCTCACCAGGATGGACACTGATCTATCACCCTCTCATTTGCCCGGGGCAGGGACAGACCCGGGTGAAAGGGAAGGAGGGGGAAGGCAGACAGCAGTCAGAAGAAGAGGTTGTCAGGTTCTTGCTGGGCCCACCTGCCTCCTGCACCTGGACAGCAGGCAGCCAGGGAACCAGTTCCTTTGAATAAATCTACATTCACTTAGATTGGCAGGCAGCAGGCTTGAGCGGGAACAGGGGCTTCCCTGGTGGCACAGACGGTAAAGTGTCTGCCTGCAATGCAGGAGACCCGGGTTCGATCCCTGGGTGGGGAAAAGCCCCTGGAGAAGGAAATGGCAACCCACTCCAGTACTCTTGCCTGGAAAATTCCATGGACAGGGGAGCCTTGTAGGCTACAGTCCATGGGGTCGCAAAGAGTCGGACACGACTGAGCGATTTCACTTCTTCTAGGAGGGCATAGGAGAAGCAGGCAGTCAGTATCTATTTCCATGGTCTCACTCCCCACGTGAGTCTCTGTCAGGGTACAGTCTCCAAACATGTGCAGGTCCTCCCCTTCTCTGAGAAGGCAGCAGTTACAGCAGAAAGAGTGTGTTGTTTGCAGTGAGAGGGGTTCCAATCAGGCCTCTTCCTAGCCGCAAGGCCAGAAACCAATTCTCTGGGCCTCAAAACCCAGTATAAGGAGGAAAGACTTAAGACCCACCCCCAGGGTTGCTATGAAGACTTCACAGGTTATGAACACCAGAGTCTGGTGTAAACTCTAAAGCAGTGTCACACATTAGCTAACACTGTTCTCTGATTTTAAAAGACACTTGGTCCTTGGAAGAAAAGCTATGACAAACCTAGACAGCATCTTAAAAAGCAGAGACATTACTTTGCCAACAAAGGCCCATCTAGTCAAAGCTATGGTTTTTCCAGTAGTCATGTATGGATGTGAGAGTTGGACTATAAAGAAAGCTGAGCACCAAAGAATTGATGCTTTTGAACTGTGGTGTTGGAGAAGACTCTTGAGAGTTCCTTGGAGTGCAAGGAGATCCAACCAGTCCATCCTAAAGGAAATTAGTCCTGAATATTCATTGGAAGGACTGATGCTGAAGCTGAAACTCCAATACTTTGGCCTTCTGATACAAAGAACTGAGTCCTTGGAAAAGACCCTGATGCTGGGAAAGACTGAAGGTGGTAGGAAAAGGGGACAACAGAGGATGAGATGGTTGGATGGCATCACCGATTCGATGAACATGAGTTTAAGCAAGCTCTGGGAGTTGGTGATGGACAGGGAAGCCTGGCGTGCTGCAGTCCGTGGGGTCACAGAGAGTCAGATACGACTGAGCGACTGAACTGAACTGAACTGATTCTCTGATGTTGGTCTGTGCCAAGGGTGGTTACAAAAGCACTTGATTCTGATGAACCAGAGGGGAAAACACACAGATGCTGAAATGGCTACAAGCACAAACATACCCAAAGCGGCCTCCTGCCAATTTGGTCACAAGCGATGCAGGAAAGGCAGATGTAGCACACACGTAACTATCGTGCCTTCTAATTCCCACTGGGGGCAGACATCACTAATCGATGACAATACTCTGCTGATCAACACAGAAGAAACCTCAGAGTCATTTCAGGCCAGTGCATTGGCAGCTGCTATCAGTGGTCTGAGTAGGTACAAGACTAAAACCTATTTCTCCTCCCTGGTCCAGTCCAGCAGTCTTGTTTTACAAAACAGAAGCCCAGGGCGAGTGAGAGACTGCACAACAACAACTCAGGTCTCTAGATTCTGCTGCTTCCCCCACCGCACCAGCATTTTTCACTCTGACGCTGGCTTTGTTTTCTGGACATACTGAGGCAAAGGAAGGGACCAGTCTTCCCTGTCTCATCAGTCTCTGACACATGAGGCTCACGGAGACCCTCCGTCTTCTCGCCCCCTCCCCAATTTTCTCTGCTCCAGCCACCCAGCCATCTGTACGTTCCTGGATCTCACAGTCCCCACGCAGTGGCCCACATCTGGCCCCTCTGCCTCCTGATGTCCCAGGGCTGGAGGGCTCTCAAGCTCGACTCTCAAAGACCCCTTCTCAGAGAGGCTGCTCTTTCCCTGGCCCCTCGCTCTGAAGTGGCTGCACCCTCAGCCCCCATTATCCTGCTCTATGATCTCCTTTCCTTTTCTTTAGCATGTCATTCTCACCATAGCATCCTCAGGGCCTAGAACGATCCCCAGCATCGAATAGGTACTTGATAAATATTTGTCAAATGAATCTTATCTATCCCAGCCACCCAGATCCCAACACACACACACACACACACACACACACACACACACACCCCTCTGCAGAGGGGCTGGCCAGCTGTAGGGTTGGGGAATTAAGCTTCTGCCTCTTCATTCTCAGTCAACTTCTGGGAATAGGGCAGGTTCACTTTGGTCCCTTGGTTTCGGGTGTGAGATGGACTGAGAAGGACTCTGAGATAATGTGGGACCAGCTCCTTGTTCCTGGCTCACCCACTCTGCACCCAGATCACGTGTCACAGAAAGCAGGTCTCAAGTGAGGGCTGGGAAGTTCCCCCAGGAGTGCTGCCTTGCAGGACAGCCCCTGAACCCTGGTGGGCTTCCATCTTCACACCGGCCAAAGTTAGGGCAGACCCTAAGGTGAGGCCCATGGGGGCCCCAGGCTCATACCAGCTGAGTACCCAGTCCCTGGGCTTTCTTCCCCAAGGGTCAGCAGCTGGAGCCTCTGCACCTGTTTTTATTCCTTTCTCCTCTCTCCTCTTGATTCACCACCTCCAGCTGCAACAAAGGTCCATCTGGTCAAGGCTATGGTTTTTTCCAGTAGTCACATATGGCTGTGAGACTTGGACTATAAAGAAAGCTGAGCACCGAAAAATTGATGCTTTTGAACTGTGGTGCTGGAGAAGACTCTTGAGAATCCACTGGACAGCAAGGAGATCCAACCAGTCCATCCTAAAGGAGATCAGTCCTGGTGTTCATTGGAAGGACTGATGCTGATGCTAAAACTCTAATACTTTGGCCACCTGATGCGAAGAGTTGACTCATTGGAAAAGACCCTGATGCTGGGAAAGATTGAGGGCAGGAGGAGAAGGGGACGGCAGAGGATGAGATGGTTGGATGGCATCACCAACTCAGTGGACGTGAGTTTGAGTAAGCTCTGGGAGTTGGTGATGGACAGGGAGGCCTGGCGTGCTGCAGTCCATGGGGTCACAAAGAGTCGGATACGACTGAGTGACTGAGCTGAGCTGAGCTGAGATGTCACTCTGCAACTTCGTGCTGCTGCTCCCCCAAACCGAGCCCACTTCCCCATCAGAACCATGGTTCTTGCCCCTGCCTGTGCCTGGAACGTTCCTCCACCAACTCTGCATGACCGAGTTCTTCTCATGGTTCAGGTCTTCACACAAATACTGCCTCATCACCTGCCCACCCGTCGTCACCCCGTCCTGTCACCCTGCTCCATCATCAGTGTGTCATTTTCACCCCACCCACCAGAATCACCTTATTTGTTTGCTTCCTTTAGTCCTTCCTTTTATCTGTCTGTCCCACCAGGCTTCAAACCCTGTTGGGCGGTCCCCAATGGCTCTATGTTAGCTGATCTATTGCGGTGGCTCAAAAAGCTATTGACAAATGAAAGAACGAGAGAATGAGTGATCGATTCTTCCTGTGGGATCCAGTCCTCCTCGGTGAAATTTCTCTCTGAAGCCCCAATACTGACCCGGGACCTGGGGCAGTGCATGAAACACACCCTCAGGAAACATCCAGGAAAGGAGCTGTCTTGTTTTCAGGGTCTTGGTTTCTACCCCTATTCAATGAGGCAGCAGGACAAGTCAACACTCTTCAAACAGTGTGGCTGGAAACCCTCTGGAAGCGGCTCCCATTGGTAGCGCTCTTGCTGCGGATTTCAAATCCGCCAACGAGCAAACTCCAGCCAGGTAGTGAGGTTTCAGGAAGACGGGTGTCCTCCTTGCAAAGCCCTGCCCTTCTTCACTGCGGTGGAGAGGGAGCCAGTCCTTCGTCTGAGAAATAATGGTGCTGGGAGATGGTCGTTGTCTTCTTTTTAACATCCTTACTCTGTGACAGGAAGAGGCTGTCAACCAGACGCAGATGTCAGTCCTGAATCTTTTTTTTTTTTTTTTTGGTAATTTTATTGGTAAAGGAAATGAAGTCTGGGCCCCTCCACCCTGGTGCTCTGCTGACATGCCCCAAACAATGAGCCCTTTTCCACCAACAATGAAGAATTAAACTGCCCAAGACTCCCTTGCTTTTGTCTGTTTCCTATTTTGAGCTTCCTTTGAAAAAGCCGTTTTACTGCTTTATAGAGTTCGATGATCTCAGGACTGATCTCCAAGGCTCCGTTTCCTTGGTCTCTGTGCCCTTGATTCTTGTCACATCTGAGCCCCTAAGCCTAATAATCCTAACCCTGTGCTAAGCTGTGCTTAGTCACTCAGTCGTGTCCGACTCTGCGACCCCCTAGACTATAGCCCGCCAGGCTCCTCTGTCCATGGGGATTCTCCGGGCAAGAACACTGGAGTGGGTTGCCATGCTCTCCTCCAGGGGATCTTCCCAACCCAGGAATCGAACCCAGGTCTCCCGCACGGGAGGCAGATTCTTTACCATCTGAGCCAACCAGGGAAGCCCAAGAATACTGGAGCTGGGTAGCCTATCCCTTCTCCAGGGGATCTTCCTGACCCAGGAATCGAACTGGGGTCTCCTGCACTGCAGAAGGATTCTTTACCAGCTGAGCTGCCTGGGAAGCCCAACCCTAACCGGAACTTTCCTCGAAGTCTAGGTGTGCCTGCACGCCTGGTGTGCAAGAGCCAGGCTCAGATTTTCTGGTCCGGAAGGCCCAGAAAGTGTCCTGCTAGCCCAGCTCGGCCCTTCGTGCTGCGCTGGCAGTGACCCCACACTGCCAGAGCAGCTCTGCCCTCTGCCCCACACCCTGTTTCCAGGGTCTCTCGGCATCGGACTTTGTGCATCTTGCAAACAAACACAAAATAACTGCACTTGAGGTGCGGCGGATGCATCTGGGGCCCTGGCCCTGGGAGTGGTTGTCCTACCTTCGTTTTTAGCCTCATTTAGAGAGACCCACGGTCGTGTTCAAGGTCACACAGCAAGGGGAGGCACAAAGCCAGTTCTTGGAGGTCTCTCGCCCAGCAGCGTCTGCTGAACGGAAATTTCAAGAGCCCTTTGGCAGCCTGTCCCGGATGTGAGAAACGTTAAACCTGTCTCCAATTTGCTCACCCTGTGTTCATAACCCCGGGTGTGGAGTGCTGGGGCTGTGCCAGGCACTTCAGGGCATCTTCCCAACCACAGATGCAAGCCTGTGTCAGGAGCCCGACTAGCGTCTGTGGACACTGAGGCATGGGAGGTTTCATAAGCTGCCCATGATCACACGAAAAGTCCAAGATGGGGCTGAGCCAGGATCAGGCTTGAATCTGCTCTGCCCTCTTTCTTTGTGTCTTTTCCCCAAGTCATGGCTGCAAGTCCCCATCCACAGGACATTCAGCTGGCCTTTTTCTGCATAGGGTCGTGTCTCTAAAAACAGCCTGGCTGAGACCCTGTCTTGCAGAAGCAGGAAGCACCAGGCTGCTGAGGCCAGGAGTGGCTGGAGAAAATCTCAGATTTGGAGAAAATCTGAGACTTGGAGACACAAAGCTTCAGGGCCACTCTGAGTGAGACCAGGAGCAGAGCAGTGAATAACGGCAGGCTCTGGCCATGTGAGGGGTGCGGGAGGGCTAGTGCTGGGGAGGGTTGCAGAGAGACACGGCTCTGCTCTGTCATTTCACTAATTAACTCACACACAGAGCATTTATCTCTGTCACAGGGCAAAACAAGTCATTTGTGCCCCTTTGTGGGCTCCGTGTGTGTGTGTGCGCGCGTGTACATGTGCACTAATAGGTCCTGGCATTTCTGGAAACCCAAGAGGCCCCACTAGTGCCAATAGCAGCAGCATCGCTGAAGGAGGGGCTGCCAGCTACATCCCCCCTCCCTTCTGCAGAAACTCGCTTCGGCTACAAATCCACCAGCCCCTGTTCCAGCCCAGGGAAGCTACTGCATGAACCTGGCATGTGCCTTAATGATCATGGTGCCCCACATCCTTTGGGTGTGGACGGGTGGGGAGGCAGCTGGAGAGGTCATCCCGTCATTTGCTGAGCCCCCATTTCCCGTCGGGGTTCCTTCTTTGAGTACCCTCTTTGAGCCGGGATTAGCTAGTTCTGCAGAGAACAAGAACCACACCTTGTTCTCCTAACACACCACAGACAGACCCTAAGTTCCAGCCTTAACTTCTAACTCATCTTAGGCTTCATGTAATAAGGCATTGGGCTTCCCACGTGGCCCAGTGTTCAAGAATCCACCTACCAAATGCAGGAGATGCAAGAGATGTGGGTTTGAACCCTGGGTTAGGAAGATGCCTTGGAGGAGGAAATGGGACCCCACTCCAGTATTCTTGCCTGAAATATCCCAAGGACAGGGGGGCCTAGTGGGCTACAGTCCACGGGGTTGCAAAGAGTTGGACACAACTGAGCGACTGTGAACGCATGCAGTAAGGTATTATCAGATCTCACCTTAAACACACACACACCTGGAGACCTCGACCCACCTAATTTCACGCTCACGTTGTTCTGAAACACCTCCCTGCCTCTGCCCGGGTTAGGCCCTCATGGGAATGAATGCCAACCTGCCTCTTCCACCAGAAAGACTGCTGGTCACCCTCCAGGAGCCAAGCAGGGAGTCAGTCTCAGGAAGATGGGTCCACGGCCCCAGCAGGATTTCTAGCAGTGCATGGTACTTCCTCCATGGTTCCATTTGTTTGTTTGTTTGGTTTTGCTGTTTGTTTTTTTAAGAGTTTTTTTAATGTAGACCATTATTAAAATGTTTATCGAATCTGTTACAATACTGCTTCTGTTTTATGTTTTGCTTTTTTGCCTGAACAGCATGTGGGATCTTGGCTTCCTGACCAGAAATAGAACCTTCACCCCCTGCATTGGAAGGCGAAGTCTTAACCACTGGACCCCCGGAGAAGTCCTCTTTTTTTGTATATCATCCCCTTGGACTGCCCTTCAGGACGGCAGAGGAGTCACAGCTCCCATCACATACCAGAAGCAGAAAGTGTCTGGAGTCTGGAGGGAGGAAGGAAAAGGGCACAGTAAGAACAATGGTAGGACTTGGTGGGTTCCTGATACCCACCAAACACTGAGCACAAAAGCTCAGGCTCATTTCCTGGTTACTAGGACCTCTGAGAGGTTGAGTCATTTGTCCGAGGTCACACAGCCAGGAAGTGGCCAGGTTGGGAATCTGAAACCAGGTCTACAGACCTGCAAAGTACATGCTCTTGGCCCTGGTTAGGCCCACCTGGCCTCAGAGGACGGAACGTGCCCAGCCTGGAGGCCCATCTGGTGGCGACCTGGGAGGCCGGCTTTGATTCATCACGGAGAGGGCCGTTTCCAGCAGGCGCACCGGGGGGAACGAAGTGATGGCTGCATGTGGCGCTGCCGGCGCTGCCCACTCACGGGGTTAACAGTGACAGTGGCCACCCCAGGAAGTGAGCTGACCCTTCTCCGCTCTCCCTGGGGGTTCCTCACTTCGCCCACGGCTGTCTTCATTAAGGAGCTTGTCAGCACATCAAAACTGAACAGGGGCCAAGCCCCACATGTGGAGCCAAAGAAAAACAGCATAAAATACTGTACGTGCCGTCAAGGAGTTTATCACTGGAAGATGAATTGTTCTTGCATTTCTGAGTCCCTCCCCAAGGCTAATTGGTGGCTATGCTTTCTGCCCCCGCCTCTTTTCTCACATCTTTTTAGTGGCTCTGAGTGCCTAATGGAGGCAGTTACAAACCCAAACATCAGATTATGTCAATAAACATCAACAGAGACACAGCCTCCCAGTTGGAGAGCAACTGTTGGAAAAGCGGTGGCTACCACCTGAGAAGGCTCAGGCGTGTATTTGTATGTGTGTGTGCACACGCTTGTGTGTTTAAAACACGAACCAGAGAAGTTGAGGTATTTAAACCGCATTTGAAGGACAGGAAGTCTATTATTTGGGGGGATGAGACAGACACGAACCAAATTCTTTAATTACAAATGCCTGTTGGCTTAGTAACGTTAAGACATGACAATGCAGCACGCGTCTGTCTAGTTCTTTAAAATTTTTAAGGAAAGTATTATAAACCCAAGAGATTTTAAATAGGTAATGAAGCAAGTCTATGTACATGCACGTTGATAGCAGCACTACTGACAGCAACCAAAGGGTGGAAATAATCCAAGGCCCAACAACAGACGAATAGACGACAAACTGGTCCATCCACCCCGTGGAATATCACTCAGCCACAAAAAGGAATGAGGTACTGACATGTGTTACAACATGGATGAAACTTTAAAACAACTTGCTAAGTGAAAGAAAGGTTATATCCACAAAGGCTGCATATTGTAGGGTTCCACTGATATGAACTATTCACAATAGGTAAATCTATTGAGAGAGAAGGCAGATATGAGGAGCTGGAGGAAGAGAGGAATGGAGAGAAATTGCTTAATGGGTGAGGGGTACTGCTGAGGAATGACATAAATGTTTTAGAATGAGAGGTAATTGCACAAGATTGTCAATGAACCGAATGCCACCGAACCGTTGGCCTTAACATGGTTCATTTCATGTTATGTGAATTTCATCTCAATAAATTATCTTTTTTAAAAGAAAAAAAATTTTTAAGGAAACCCTGAGCTTTCCATGATAAAAAGGAGATGGTTGATGCAGGGTACTGGGTTATGGGTCAGGGGCCCTGATGGTATTCTTGTTCAACCTTATCTAACCCTGGAACTTAAGGCAATCACTTCCATGCTCTCTCAGCCTCAGTTTTCCCCTCTATAGAAAGGGGGTTTTCTGGGCTGTGTGAGGGTCCAGCAGGTGCGAGATGGGGAAGTGATTCTGAAAACGTTAAGATGTATTAAGCAAACGTTTATTAAAGATTGATGGGTCACTTACTGTGTGGAGCATTTATCACCTTTTTTTCTCATTGAATCTTCATAAGTAAACCCATTTTACAAATGAGGAACTTGAGGTTTAAAGAAAATCAGAGCTGGGGAGCCGGAGTTAAGCCCAGGCTGCGCTATCCATGATACCACACTGCCTCTCCCGCCTCATACTTGCTACCATTGTTTAGGAGGGCTGGCTATTGCTGGGCTCAGGGCATCTCAAGGTCAACAGCAAGCACCATCCCCTCCAGACTCGCGAGTCCACCTTGTCTGCATACAAATGTTCAGTGTTGAGCAAGGAGCCGCGTCATCCTGCCCCATGTCTCACCAACCAGCAGCCTCTGTGGGCTCTTTCCTCTTCAAATGGCTTTTCCTGATTCTCGGTGCCCACTGTTGTAAATTTTTCTGAAAGTGAACTTCAAATTTGAATATTTATTTTTTTAAACAAAAACAACATTATCGAACATTCTCCATGTGTCAAGTGCCGTGCTGGGTTCTGAGATGCAGAACCGAGGAAGCCCAGGACCCAGCTTCAAGGAACTCGCGGTGGAGAAAAATAGGAAAATAAATGAGTACTCTTGAGTATCATAAACTTATTAATCACCTTCTACTCAGAATATGCTGGATGCATATCCGAGGAACTCATGGGCATTCCTTGGATATGCATGGATCTGCGTGGCATGGATACACGTGGCAAAGTGTTAAGAAGGCAGACTCTAGTTCTAATCTTGTTTCTATCACAGCTGAGCTGTGTGACTTTGGCCAAGTCACTTAACCTCTCTGGGTGGCACATCTAAAATGAGGCTAACTGTAGCTGCCTCAAAGGGTTGTGCTGAGGATTAAATAATTAAGAACATGAGACATGCTTAGAACAAGGCCCGACAGGTGAAAAGTGAAAGCCCCTCAGTCATGCCCAGGTCTTTGTGACCCCATGGACTTCCATGGAATTGTCCAGGCCAGAATAGTGGGATGGGTAGTTGTTCCCTTCTCCAGTGGATCTTCCCAACCCAGGAATCAAACCCAGGTCTCCCACATTGCAGGTGGATTCTTTACCAGCTGAGCCACCAGGGAAGCCCTGACAGGTGGTAATTGCTACATGATTAGTGTTAAGTCTTGTTATCATCAGCTAGGTCTCTGCCCGTACAGAGTGTAGGCCTGGGGAGAAACTAAGGCGCAAAGTTCAGACAGACATCCGGTGAGCCACAACAGACCCAAAGGCCAAATGAACTCAGGCCTGTTTTCAAGGGAAAGTCCACATGCCAGTGTGAACCTCATAAGAATAAGGCAATCGGCGGCTATCATGACCGTGGTGAGAGAGACATAGCCCAGGAGACAGTCCACAGATTCAGATCTACTGGGAAGTGAGAATATCCATTTCCAAGAAATGTCAAATTATACCTCCCTCCCTGTGCAACTGCCAGGCCCCAGGGAGTAATTTCATGTTCAAATTGCTTTTTAATCCCAGGAGATTGCATCCCCCCGCCCCCATGGTCTCTAGAGGATGCGTTTGGACGATTTTACTGGCTCTTGTGCTGCAGAGAAATGTGAAAGCCTCAGATGAGGTGATGATCCCCTGTGTCTCCGTTCTAGAAAGACAGGGGAAATGAAGAGTATGAGCCTGTGGGGTGCCTTTACTTAGGGGATGCTTAGGTACAAAGCGGTGTAGGATTTTCTGGTCAATTTCCTGTCTCTTCTCCTAGGCCAGGTCTGTCTGTCACCACAGCTATTCCCTGCATCCAGATACAGAAACACCCATCCTGAGCGGGCGGTAAGACCAGGGTGTTGGAGCAAGAAAGATGGTGAAGGTTTCTAACCCTCCCTCCGCCTCTTCTAGCTGTAAGACCTTGGTCAAGTTACTTCACTTCTCTGAGCCTCAGTCCCCTCATCAGTAAAATGGGAATAATATCACTTTTCCCCATTTGGGGTTGTTTTGGGAGTAATAAAAATTCAAGTGAAGTACCCGGCACACAGTAGGAGCTTTAAAAATACATAAAAAATCAAATTAAAGCTTCCTGAGTTAGTTTCTTCTCCTGGTCCCATTCTAGCCTCGAAACCGCAGGAGGCTGCCTTCTCAGGATACTTCCTAGAGTCAAGCATTCTCGGGGAGCTGGAGGGATCCCCTACAGCCCAGAGCCCTGAAACTCAGCCAGCCCCACACTGCCCCCTTTCTTGGGCAACTGGAAGTTTGGACCTGTCTTCCAATCTGAATGCCACCGGAGGCACCTCTGATTGGACAGCCACTTCCAGCCCACATCAGCTCTCCCTTCGTGCCCAGTGCTCCACAGGGATGATCCTCTCTCTGCCATCGGATGGAGAAACTGATGCCCAAAGGCATTAAGTGACTTGCCTGAGGTTCCCAGGCCAGTAAGTGGTACAGCCAAGACCCAAACCTAGGTATGAATGCCAGCCTCTCTAATCCACTCAGTTAGTGTTCCCCAAACTTGAGTCACTCCTACAACCCCATCACAGTATCTGCAATAACCCATATCCATTGCATACTACCTCCCTTCACTCATCTTATCATATACATATCCCATTTGTACTATTCTTTACTGAATCTTGCTCTTTCAAATGACTTAAATAAACAATCTAGTTTTTAAAACCTGAACTTAAGCAACACTATCCAGGAAACCATGGGTTGGAGATGTTTAATAGCTATATAACCATTAAATGAAAAGTGCTCTAATTCACCTGCTGCTGCTGCTGCCAAGTCGCTTCAGTCGTGTCTGACTCTATGCAACCCCATAGACAGCAGCCCACCAGGCTCCCCGGTCCTTGAGTTCCACCTAAAATCATCGAGCATGTCATGGGCCTTTGACTCCTAATGTCCTTTCTCCCTGCTCTGGAAGTGTTGAAGGAACCAGACTCCCAAAGTTCTGTTTGACTTAGATCTGCCAAGACTTCCTAGATTATCCAGTCAATATTCCAACAATTGTTGGATCAAGAGTGTGGAATCAGAAAATGTTCCTTCAGGCTCAAGACAAATGAGACGGAGTTTTATAATGGAAGAAGTGACATAAAAAATAATAGCTCTGACATTTTTCTTTAGACATCCAAGGAAGTTTGAGGTTGTCTAATGCAAACACCACAGGTGTTGTAGTTAAGCGGCTACATTTCTTGGGAAAAAGCCCTGTCTTCTTGGAACCCATCCAGCCCCCAACAGGCCTAGCTCAAGTTCAGCTGACGTGGACTTGTTATGAATGAAGCTGACAAATCCAAAACAGTGTCTTACTCATCTTTGGAAGCTCCTTCCCCCGCACTCTGAACCCAACAAGCACTCAATAATTGCTTATGAACTACGCATGTTGAACTCCATAAAATACAACTCTTTAAAGGAGGAAGATATATTGAGTTGAACCGTGTTCCCCGCAAACACAAGACCATGGGAACCTCAGAACGTGGCCTTATTTGGAAAAAGGGTCTTTGCACGTGTAATTAGTTGGGATGAGGTCATCCTGACTTAGGGAGGGTCCTAAATCCAACGGCTGAGTCCTTGTAAGAGGAGGGGAAGCACAGAAAAACAGACACAGAAGCCAGACAGAGTCAGACGCTGGAGCAATGCAATTACAAAGCCAAGAAACACCCCAAAATGCCAGCAACCACCAGAAGCTGGAAGAGGCAGGAAGGATTCTTCCCCAGAACCCCGAATGGAGCTCAGGTCTTGCTGGCCCCTTGATTTCAGACTTTCATCCTTGAAAAATGTGAAAGACTACACTTTTTTCTGTGGCACTCAGCAGCCCTAGGACTAACACAGAAGGCGAGTACAGAGACCTAGAAAGAGCTAAGACCCCACGATTCCTTAATCTGAGAGCTGGGACTGAAACTCAAGCCTCCCAGGTTGGGTCTTAATCTTTCCTTGAAAGAGACAGGAGCACCGTAGAAGCCAGCCGCCAGCACACAAGGCAGGCAGATCCTACCTCCAAACTTCCCAAATCCCCGAGACTGTACTTGCCTCGGCACAAGCAGCTATTTTTTTTAAACTTTTCATTTTATATTGGCGTATAGGCGATTAACCATGTTGTGATAATTTCAGGTGATTAGCAAAGGTACTCGGCCATACATACGCATGTATCCATATTCCCCTCAAACCTCCCTCCCCCAGGCTGCCACATGATAGTGAGCAGAGTTCCCTGTGCTCTACAGTAGGTCTTTGTTGGTTATCCATTTTAAATATAGCAATGTGTACATGTCAACCCCAAACTCCCTAATTCTCCCTTCCCCATAACTTTCCCCCCTGGTAACCATACGTTCACTCTCTTAAGTCTTTACTTCTGCGTCACAAAGAGCTGTGAAAATTGGCCAGAAATGCCACCTGTCATTAGCCGAGTCTCCCCACGTGTTCTCACGGGCTGTCTGCACAGATCTGCACATCCACAGCTCCCATTTAGAGCTGGTTTTGTACTCTGCCAAGGGCTTCCCTGGTGGCTCAGATGGTAAAGAATCTGCCTGCAATGCAGGAGACTGGGGTTCGATCCCTGGGTGGGGCAGATTCTTGGGAGGAGGAAATGGCCACTCACTCCAGTATTCTTGCCTGGGGAATTCCATGGACAGAGGAGCCTGGTGGGCTGCAGTCCATGGGGTTGCAAAGAGGCGGACACGACTGAGCGACTAACAAGGGTTCCCACCCAGGCATCGATCAGATCCAACTTTTGTAAAAAGCAGTAACCAGAGCAGTTTCTTCTGGGTGGACAATGCCGGGTTGCTTCAACAACTCCCACTACCAAGACGCCAGACAGGCACTCCCTCTGCCTCCCCCAGGGTGGCTGTGGTTTTTGCTGCTAAATACAGCCAGCCAGGAGAAGGTCTATTACTTCCCCATAAACTGATTTCTCCCCCTTTCCTCTTCCCAGCACCCCTGGGGCTGGGCTGGTGGCTCACCCCACTTAAACGCCCCTGGCTGTTTTTATAGCTCTAACCTCTATCCCAGAAATCGGCAGGGGGTTGGGGATGGAGAAGTTTTCTTGTTTTCTCCTCTTCCTTCTTCCCTCCCCCACCATTCCTCCTTAGAAATGCAGCGCGCTTGTTTTATAGGCTGAGGTTTGTAAATGCCTTTGGACTTGAAAGGAAAATTTATATCCAAACCTTAAAGATAAATACACCACTGACTGTAAACATGGCAGCTACCAGAGAGGAGCTCTGAAACCTCAGCCTGCAAAGAATCCCTCCTCCACTGCACACCGGTCCGTGAATATCAGTTAAGAAGCTTCTGAGCGCTAGGCTCAGTGCTCAACCGAGATGAATAAGGCCTTCCTCCCTCCTTCCCTCCCTTCCAGCCGCCTTGTTGAACTCTTCTGTTACCAAACACAGCGACGTGTTCTGGGTCCATAGGAGTAAAAAGAGAACAAACGTGGCCCCTGCCTTGTGGCCCCAGATGAATTCAACATCTGTAAGAGTTGAAAGAAACAGAGTCAAAGACACAGAGTGAAGATGAGTAGCAATGTAGTCTGACAAACACCACACAGTTAGGCTCCAGGCTGGCAATATTCTGTCCTCCTTTGCAAGCCTTAGTAAAGGTTGGTCGAACTCCTCTCAGGGCTGAGAGAGTACTGCTGGAATGGAATTCTGATACAGGAACAGCGGTGGAGTAAGAATTATAGCTCTTTGCTCAAAGCTGAGTTTGTCATCTCCCTGATGCCTCCAACTTTCTCTTTCCCCATCCTTTGAGCTCCCACTGTTTTTCTTAGCAGCCTCAACAATCACCCAGCCACCTCATCACTTCTGCTGCTGCTCCTCCCCAATTTGTTCCAAAGTCCGATAGAGTCTTCGCATGGCTTCCTGCGTTTGCCCCCTTTTCTCTACCCCAGCCTCCCTGCTCTACCTGACATCTGCATATTCTATTGCTCGGATCTCTGCAGTAGCCAGAGGTCCCCAGCCTCTCACCTCTTCAGTCCACCCTCTGTAGCTCTGTCAGAGCAAGTCCGCCTTGACCATTGGCTTGATCCAAAACTTTCAAAGTCTCCCTACCCTCCAAAAGGCAGAACAACTAAGTCCAAACTCAGCATTCAAGGACTTCTATAATGTGATTCCAACTTACCTTTACAATTTAATATTCCACTACTCCTCTACATGTTGCCAGAACTGTCATCAAAAGAGATGATTCCTTCTTTGCTTAAAATACACACCCCATGCTTTCCCACATCCCCGTGTTGCAAAATGCTGCCCTGCCCCTCAACCCCAGTCCTTCAAGGCCACCTCGACGAAGGCTTTGCTGACACCTCTTTCCCTTTTGTCCTCTTGAAAAGCCTTAACTATCCTTGTGGATTTTGCTTCTGGCACCATTCATACCCTACTTCAGTGTCACAGTCTGTAGTTACCCCCTTGCTTTTCTTTCTTAAAAAGACAGTCTGTTATTTTATTGTGTTAGTCTCAAGTGTACAGCAAAGCAGTTCAGTTATATATATAGTTAATATTATGAGGCTGAATTCCTAGGGGCAAAAACGTGTCTTATAGACTACTGAATACCTTTTAATACCTAGTAGGGTCCAGAAAACACCAGGGTCCCAAAGAATGGGTGGCTAAGGAAATTACACTGTTCCTCTCTCCATACACTGTCCTCCCTACTTTCCCCTACCATTAAGAAGTTGGTGTACCAGTTGCCCATAGCAGCTCAATCTCAAAGTAATAGCATTTTAAAATGATTTACAAAATAACACTAAAAATGTTATTTCTTATTAATTAATGTTTGAATAATAAGATGAAATGTATAAACAACAATAATTAAATCAATAGGTTCATGCATACTCCGGGTGGGTGGGGGTGCTCCCCTAATAAAATCCTCTGTGTAATTTTCCTCTCTCCATTTCCTCTTCTCTCCCACTATTTTGAGGATCAGTCTAGACAAACTGAGGGCCCCTACCTCCCAGCTAGATGCTAGGGTTCTCCCTAACCTGTAGCCCCATCTGTAGAGCCCCAGTGGCCTCTCTTCCAGGTTCTTGAACCCACCTGAAAGAAGAAGATGTATGTGTGTGTGTGTGTGTGTGTGTGTGTGTGTGTGGTGTGTGTGAGCAATGCTCACCCCCTAGCAGGTCCTTCCTGGGGGTGCTGGCAGGGGTGGGGCAGTCCTGACTTCAGTCTCTGTTCCTCCAGATCCTTGGCTCCTGCTTTGGCCCCTGTAATCCATTCTCCATGCAGCAGCTAGAGATTTATTTAAAATGCAGATCAGAACCTGGCATTCATGCTTTAACCCCTCTGCAGGTTTCTCATTGTGCTTATTTTATTTAAAAAAAAAATTCTTTTTGTCCATCCCATGGTAGCACATGGGATCTTAGTATCCTGGCTAGGAATGGAACCCACGCCCCCTGCATTGGTAGCACAGAGTCGTAACCACTGGACCACCCCATTGCGTCTCATTGCGCTTAGAATAAACCCAAACTCTTCAAAGACTACGGCCTTCCCACCTGTGACTTTATCCCCTAGTCTTGCTCCCTACTCACCCAGCCACATCAAGCTTTGCTTCTCTGAGTCCCTGAACACATCCCAAGGCCCCTGTGTTTGCTGTCCCTCTCCAGGAGGGTTCCTAAACCATCAGAGACCCTGGGGGTCTCCCAAGGGTTCCCCCCATCTACTTCTTTCTCCACTCACCAAAGGACCTCCCTCCTTTCTTAATGAGGAAACTCCCCAGACCTACATGGGAGTTTAGTCCAACTGCGTGCTAGCAGACATGGATGCACCGGTCAACAAGCCAACGCAGGAGCACACAGAGACAGACATAGACACATAATAAAAAGAACTGTGAGTTAGGGGACTTCCCTGGTGGTCCAGTGGTTAAGACTCTGCGCTCCCAATGCAGGGGGCCCGGCTTCAATCTCTGGTCAGGGAACTAGATCCCACACTGTGCAGCTAAGAGTTCACAGGCCTCAACTAAAGATCCCGCATGCTATAACTGAAAAAAAAAAAAAAATGATCCCCACTGTCACACCTGAGACCTGGAGCAATTAAACAAATAAAAAGAACTGC
>NW_011491029.1:657472-659773 GCF_000754665.1 Bison bison bison | reverse complement strand
AAAGAACTGCGAGTTATCCTAAGTTTTGTGGAGGAAGCAAAGAAGGACTGCAGAGGAGAATAGTAATCTAATATTTTCTTTCAGAGAAGGCCTTTCTAAGGAAGTAATATGTAGTTTAAGATTTTAACTGGTGATTGTGGAAATTTTCAAATATATACACAGAATACCGCAGTGAATTCTCATGGACCAATCACTCAGCGTGAACAATCCCGCCATCCTCATTCTGACGCCATTTAAAAAATAAATAAATAAGCATGTGTAGCTGAAAAAGTATCAGACTGGGGGGGGTCAGAAGATCTGAGTTTAGGTCCTGGTGCTGCGCTTGACAGGAGAAGGAAATGGCAACCCACTCCAGTACTCTTGCCTGGAGAATCCCAGGGACAGAGGAGCCTGGTGGGCTGCCGTCTATGCGGTCGCACAGAGTTGGGTACGCCTGAAACGACTTAGCAGCAGCAGCTGCCTTTGACCAGCTGTGTGGCCTGAGGCTGTAGGTCAGGCCCTGGCAGCCCCCAAAAGGCAGGTGGGGTCCCTGCATGGTTGAGAGCCATTGTGGCCTTCTGGAAATCTCCTTTCCCAGGAGACAGCCTTCCCTGAAAACACTTGCTTCTGGTGGGGAAAGCTCTGCAGGCTGGCCCTGATTTAGGATCTGACAGCAGGCACCCTCCTCTAGTCCTGGGAAGCCGCCCTTTTGGGGAGGGGACCACACGTGGCCTGGGGGATATCTTGTCCAAGTGGGGAAACCAGAAACATCCACAGACAAGAGTCGCCCAGAGTCCTGCTGGACAGCCCAGGAAGAGCCCCCCTGGGGAGATCAGTTTCAACACTATGCAAATAGAAGCCCATCAGTCAGTCGGAAAGGGCCCTGGACCAGGCGGCTGGTTCTCTCACAGGTTAGAGGGGCTGGTTCCCGCTGGTCTCCTGCATTAACCTGGTTTTCATTCACAGGTTGACCCTACCCGAGGACTCAGGTGAAAATCAGTTGAGCTAGAGAGGCTGGTTCCAATGCTGGATCCACGGCCTCTGGCGCTGCTGGCAATTCTGGTCACCCCTTGGGACCTCAATTTCTCCATCATCAAAACGGGCATTGTAATTCCCAGGTGGTCAGTCTGAAGACCCTAACTGGAAAGAGAATCTTGAAGCATGTGCGCTCCAGAAAGGCTGTTTTGGCAGCAGACACAATGCATGGCTCACAAATGCTCACCAGACCTTCTGATAAATGCAGGGGATGTAGAAGAGCAGGTCTGAAAGCAGCCTGCCAGGGTTCGAATCCTGACTCTGCCGTGTGCTGACCATACGTGTGCCGTGTGACCGCCTGGATCATAGCTGGCACATCATAAAGACGCAGTAACGCTCCTCCGGATACGTGTCTGCAGAGTCACCTACCCTGCCTCCCCTGACTGCCTCCGCCCCACTGGCGAGTCGAGTCGCTGCTCGCTCGCGGTTGTTCTCCCACGCGGTGAGAGGCTAATAGATGTTTCTGGAATTGGAATACAATTGAATGGGGGTTGGGAAAACCTAAGGGAAGAATGAACTGGCTGATCTAATAAAACGGCTAAATCCGAGCCTGGCGCTGTGTTGCAGTTGTTATGTGGACCATGGGTGTGGACCGTGCAAGCGCAGTGGGGTGGGGCAGGGGGACAGGCTCCTGGGGCAAAGAAACCCATCTGCCGCACCCCAACCCCGCCCTGACTGGTTTAGTCTGGTTTTCCAAGCGGACGAGGTTCAGGGAGGTCTTAGGCAAGGCTGAGGAATGTTCCACAGGCCCCGTGGGGAGGGGGCAGAGGGGTCTACAGCCTCACAAGGGTTCCATTGTGTCCTCTCCACACCGGCAAGCCCCACAGTGGCCCGGTCTCTGGGGAGCTCTCAGAAGAACAAAAAGCTGAGGGAGGGGAAGGATGGGAGGGGGGCTACACTGGTTGGGACGGAGCCTGGGAGAGGGGGCAGGGAGGGGGCGCCATATGCCAAGTCACAGGGGCCAGGGTGGGAGGTGGGGCGTCCCCGCACTGAGGTCCCCTGATCGACCCCAGTCTCCCTCAATTCAGCGAGGGATGGGAGAGCCTAGAAAAGCAGGAGACGGCCAAGCCCGGACGGGGCTGAATAAAAGTCCTTTATTTGTCTTAATATCCCTAAATGCACAAACTTGAAACCCTAAACCCTCCCTCTCTATTTCTTTTGGACGTGGCTGTGCCTGGCAGAATTCTCCCTCTTGCCTGAGCTCCTGACCAAAATTATACCAGCTTCCTGTTTAAAACTCTCCGATTCCATGGGCTTCTGAGATGCTCCGCATTAGCTCCAGGATGG
>NW_011491029.1:650362-657321 GCF_000754665.1 Bison bison bison | reverse complement strand
AGGGTACCAGCCCCTAGCTGGTCGGGCTGGGGGAGGGGCGCACTCTGAGACCTTCCAGTGACTACCTGCTGATTCGTCTACTTTCCAACCTTGGGACCTGAATCCTCCCTAGTCTTGCATTTGAAAAACCCTGATGCTTGGAAATATAGAAGGCAGGAGGAGAAGGGATGACAGAGGATGAGATGGTTGGATGGCATCACCAACTCAATGGATATGAGTTTGAGTGAACTCCAGGAGTTGGGGATGGACAGGGAGGCCTGGTGTGCTGCATGCAGTCCACGGGGTCTCAAAGAGTCGGACACGACTGAGCGACTACACTGAACTGAACTGAAAAAGAGGATGGCGGAGATAGTATCCAAGTCCCAGGGCTATTCCGAGCTTTCAGTGAAAGATGCCTGGGAACTACTCACAACAGCGCCTGGTCCAGGGTGTGACTGAGTAAGGAATGGCCATTATTATGATGCTAATGATGGCACCATCTTCAGAATAATCCTCAACCTCAGGGAGTGATTTCCCAAGAGCCAAGTGTGGGAGGGCACCGTGCCCCTTGACCCTCTTCAGCGACAGCCAGCGATTGAGCAGATACGAGGGGGGCCCTCAGCCAGCAGAGCCTTTCTTGAAGTGTGTTCAGATGTTAAGTGCATCAGCAATAAAAGGCCCTGTGATCGGTGAAGTCTGGGAAATGCTGGCTTAACCCAAGTTAAATAAGATATTTTGTGAGGGACTCATCAAAGTCTTTGTTGGGCCCAATCTGCATCTCGAATCTCCAGAAAGGGAGGCAGAATACACACTCTGCTTCACAGTCCTTTAGAGCCCAGGGTGAGCATTCTGTGTCACCCACTGTGGGGAAGGCCGGATGCTGCCGCACCCTTTCCTGCTTCTTTATCCACACGCTCCTGCCTTCATGTGCTCTTTCTCCTCCCTCATTCACATCCACGCTCCATGAGCCAGTCATGGGACCCTCATCCCACGAGGCCCTGCCCAAGAATCTTTTTGTCTTATTAGGGAGACCTGCAGCTATGTCTATCTGCTCCCCTATTTTTGATAATGGCAGGACTCTTCTCCTGGAGGCTCAGGTCCAAACCCCCAGCCACTTTCTATCCCTCCTGCCCCTCATCCCTCACACCCCCTCCATCAGCAAGCCCTACTGGGTCTACCCCAAGATATGTCCCAACTTTAACCATGGCTCACTGTTTCTAACTACTACTACACTCGTCCCAGTCCCCGTCATCTCTTGTCTGGACGCTATCATTGCCTCTTCACTGATTTTCCAGATTCCCTCTACCCGCACCGGCCTTTTCCACACAGTGGTGGTTTAGTTGCTAAGTCGTGTCCAATTCTTGCAACCCCATGGACTGTAGCCTGCCAGGCTCCTCTGTCCGTGGGATTCTCCAGGCAAAAATACCCTGGAGTGGGTTGCCATTTCCTCCTCCAGGGGATCTTCCTGACCCAGGAATTGAACCTGGGTCTCCTGTATTGCAGGCAGATGAGCTAAATGCAATCAGACCATGCCACCCCCCTGCTGCAAACTGTCGAATGGCTTTCTCTCACAGTAAACCAAAGCCTTTGCCTTCTAAAGCTCCCCATGATCCTGCCTCACCCACCAACTTGCATGCAATTCACCCTGCCACTCATTGTCCTGAGGCCTGGTTGGTTTCCTTTCAGATCTCACCCCAGGGCCTTTGCACTTGCTGGTCCCTCTTCCTGCAATGCGCATCCTCCGGAACTTCACGCGGATGTCAGGAGTCTGCCTAACCATCCACCTTTGCGAGGAGACCCTCTCTGACCACTCCATCCCAAGTAGCCCGTCCCATCCTGATGGTCATAGGTGCTGTCACATTTCCGTCTCCTTCCCAGCACTACCTCCATTTGAAACTTTTGTGTTTAATTTGTTTCCATGTTTCTTTTCTCTCTCCTTGAACTAGAAGGTAGGAAGCTCCGAGGGCAGGAGATTGCTTTATGCGTTGCTCTAGCCTCAGTATCTGGCATAAGACCTCGCACTGCAGGTGTCCCAGCAACATTTGCTGATAGGGTGCGTGAAGAGAATGCTTAGCAGACGGTGGTGAGGACAGTCACTGGCTCGCGGCTTTGCCAAGGATGAGCCTGGTCCTGGCCCAACTGAGAAAGTACTCCTGCATGTCATCACCCACAGGCCTGACGACAGGGACTCAGGCTCGAAGTCCTGGGCAAACAGCCAGAAGCCTGCCCCACCTGGAGAGTTGTAGCTGAGGTCAGGTATGGTGGCAAGCACTGAGCTAGGCACTGTTACATGCTGGAGGTAAGTTTAAAACCCTTCACATCAACACTGAGAAGTAGGTTTCATCTCTCTAATTATAGCTGAGGTCACACAGCCAGTCTGTAAAGCAGGGGATCAGTAACAGATCTTTCCGTCTAAAATGGAGGAATGAATGAATGGATGGAACTTCTAACTGCCAAAATGCGGAAGGAAACAGTGGTGGCCAAAGCCTCTCCTCCTCTCCCTTCTTACCCTTCAACCACCCCTCAGCCCCTCCTCCCCTGTTCCCTAACACCCACCCCACATCAGGGTACAGCAGGGCTCAAATGTTCAGAGTCTGGTTTGTGAACTCACTGGCCTTGAGCCTCACGAGGAGTCAGCTTCTTGGAGCCTCTGGGTTCTCATTGGTAAAATGAGCAGAGTGAGCCTTGCTTTGTCTGCTTCCTGGATAGTCGTGAGAAATCAGATAAGCCAATTGTGCAACGTGCTCAAAAGACATGGTCATTATTACAGCCCTCCTCGTGGCCTTAATGAGCAGCACCTCCTAAGGGCATCCTCGTTAGAAGGGATGCCAAGGGTAAAGCTTATCCCTAAAGACAGATCCTCCCATGGCAGAATGTCAGGTCTGGTGACACCTGGAATGAGATGAGGGTATTACTTGGGGGGCAGGGGTGTATCCTTGGCACCCCCAAAGCCGGCAACAGAAGAAACCCACCTGGTAGCCCTGATGAAACCCCAGTGATGACCACACCAAGCCTGTATCTCAAGAGGGACTATTTGCCCTGCAGACTCGGGCCCTGGGACCTAGGGATACACATGTCAATGAACTGTGTGCTCTTGCTTTCGTTTGCAGCTGGGGCAGGAGCACAGGGGCAGACAGAGGAGGGAAGGTGGGTTCGAGTTCACCTGGGGTGCGCAGGTCTGGGCTTTGTGTGTTGCTGTGTGACTGAGGATACGCCTGCCCCTCTCTGGACATTATTTCCTCTGTGCACAAACACGAGGGCAAGACCCGTCATCACGAACATTCTGCTTAGTCTAATATTCCAGGTTCCACTGTAGGCACCATGAACGAGCCACCCCTGCAAGAGGGCCAGCAATACAATCCAAGAAGGAGCAGACCAGCCTAAAACAGGGGGCTCGGCCCCCCACAGGACACTGAACACTGGGATTTTGCTTTATACCTCCTGGTATGAACCCAGAATACTTCTCCAGGGATGGTGGAGGAACCCATGAGGTGAAAGTGGGGAACAAGAGAGGACTCTGACGTCTTTTCCCTGAGAATCAGCAGAAAACCTAAAAACCAAATCTCCCATTCATGCTTCCTCCACCGCAATAAACGCACACCTCCAGCCTTTTGCTGGTGAACTCTGAAGCATGAGCATAAATAATTAAAATGAAATTACAGTTGTCAAAATAAATGAGCAAAGAACCAGGAGCTTCCTCCTTGCCATCCCGTGAGTCCTTAGTTGGCTGTTCTGCAAAAGCTGATAATCACAGGCAAAGGGTGCCCTGGGCCCTGAGACAGTGAGAGGTGGTTGCGATGTGGGATGGGCCCCAGGGCCATGGGCTGGGGCACGGAAAAGGACGAGCAGGTGTATATGCAGCTGTGGCAGAACCTCGCAGTTTGGGGTGGTCAGTGGCAGTGACAGATTGGGTCTGTGGGCCGTGACTCCACATTCAGCAGGCCCAAGGGCAAGGGTTCTGGCCAGTCCTCATTCACCGCAGAGCCCCAGAACACCCTTGGAGCAAGTCTGCTGTGGGCTCTGGGCCCGGAGCCTGTTCCATGTGCCTCCACTAAGGAAGCAGATGCGTCCTTAGGCTCCAACCACCTGGGCACTAATCAGATTCTGAGACTGATTCCTCCAGGGGTCTGGTGAGAGAGTCCACCTTTCTCCCTGCTCTTAGAGCAGGGGCCTGGACCACACTAGAAGTGGCAGGACTCAGAAGGTGGCAGTTCCTGGGTGTGAACTCACTGGAGGTTTGGTGCATGTCTGATCCTGTATACCACCCTTGTCTGCTTGAACTAATGCCTCCTACCCAGTCTCCGGGGCCTCTGCCCTACTGTTTGGTAGAATGAATGAATGAGGAGAGGTAAGGTTATCATTATGCCCATTTTACAGATGAGGAAGCTGAGGTTTAAAGAAATGATCTGGCTCATGCTTACTGGGAGAGGTGAGGTGGGACTGTGGATTTCCTTCAGATAGGAAGACTAAAGGGCAAGCATCTTAAACGTATCTGATGCCAATATCAGGACTAGGGGACTGGGCGGTGGTGTCTGCTGGATGATGCCAAACATCTCCCACGTGAGGAAAGAGGGGTCCCAGCAGAGAAGCAGGTGCTATGAAGTCAAGAACTGACCTGGTATGCTGAAGGAACCCAGGGAAACCAATATGGCTGGAGCAGAAACAGCAAAGGGGAAGCGGTAAGATAGGTTGGCCGGAGCCCGCCCACAGGATGGGCTTAGATCTTACTTTAAGTGTGATGGGAGGATCCTAGGGGGCTTCCAATGGCAGATGGGGCAGCAGCTCTTAGGGAGCAGGCCTGGATAATAACAATTTCTGCCCCAAGCCCGTTATGACCCATCTTTCATGCATCAACCAAAGTGGCACCACTGACTTCCATTGATTAAGCTAATAAATATAAATGATCATAGAGAGCATTTGAGTTATGATGAGATGAAAGGATGGCATCACCGATGCCATGGATATGTACTTGGGCAAACTCTGGGAGACGGTGAGGGACAGGGAGGGCCTGGCATGCTGCTGTCCATGGGGTCGTGAAGAGCCGGACACGACCGGACGACTGGACAACAACGAGCATGTGCTAAGCTTCTACTGTGTGCCAGGTACTGTGCTGAGGACTGTCCCATATGATACATTCATTCTCTCATTAAACCCTCATGCCTATCCCATGACACAGTTTTACGTACAACATGATTTACTTTACAATAACACACAGGTGACTTTTGGTACTTTCTCATTTTACAGATGGAGAAACTGAGGCTCCAATGGTTAAATAGCTTGTCCAATACCCCAGCCACTGGTAAAGCCAGAACTTGAACCCATGTCTGTGTGAGCACAGAGAATGAGTCCTTAATACTAACCACCACTGCCTCCCCGCCTTCGAACACACACACACACACACACACACTTTGGGTTTTACTTCTCTGGGAACTAGGAAGACTGTTGAGGGGTGGAGCTGGTAGTGGGTTACAGTTTCTCAAACAGAACTTGACTGTGGCTCTTTCTCTTTGGTCCTCTTGCTGCTCTGGCCCATGAGATGGGGCGCCAGGGGAAGGAGGCCCGCTTCTCCCTCCTGTAATGGCTCACGTTCATTGCTGGATAACGCAATCAGAGCTCAAGGATTAATGGACTTGGCTCTGGCTTTCAAGTCCCACCCGCTGACAGATCGCCTAATTCCCCCCTGTTCCTGAACCTTTCAGAAAAAAATGCAGGCGGCTTGCTTATCTTAGTGTGGGGTTGCCGTGGAAACTGCATCCCTTGTGAGATGCACTGTCATAACATTTCAGTCCTGTTCTGAACACTTAAAGACACAGCCTCCTCCTCTTGGAGGCCTCAGTCCACGGGCACTCGTCAAGTGGCTGGGGAGCGGGTAAGGGGTGAGTGTGGTGGGAGGTGAAGAAGGAGGACCCCTGGCTTTGGAAATGTCGGCTGCCATCCATCTAAGGCTTGGGGTCACCTAGTGCCCGGCAAGTTGGGTTCAGAGAACATTCTTCAAGTGGCTTCTAGTCTGGGGAACGGGCTCTGCTTGGGTTATTTGTGATGAATCCGACCATCTGCCCCATGAAGTTGGCAGAATTATGAACCCCATTTTACAGAAGAGGAAACTGAGGCTTGAGGAGGTGAGGTCATTGTAGAGGCCACTGTGGCAATGCTCTGGGTGACCGAACATCCTGGTTTTAGCACTCAAAGTCCCGCGTCCCAGGAAACCCCCTGGTCTCTGGCAAACTGGGATGGTGGGTTCACCTCCTGTGCATTTGTTTCTAATGCCTATACCTGTGACTCTCCTTCACATCCCAGAGATGCTCTGCTCCCCCCGCAGACAGTCAGAAGTGCTCTGAGCCACCCTTCTCCGCGCTGGGGGCAGGACGGCGGTGGGGTGGGGCGTGCTGAGCCAACAGCCAACAGGAAAGCCTGGTTCCCTGGCCTGGGCCTAGGACAAGTTCTGAGCTCCCCTCAGGCTCAAATGGAAGCCACCTTCTGCCGGAGGTTGTCTGGGATCCCCCTGGGTTGACGCCCTCCCCTCCCCTCCCTCATCAGTTCCCCTGGGGGCAGATCCTTAACAAATCACTTGCAAAGGCCCCTCCCCTCAGGCTCTGCTCTGGGGACAGCCTGGCCTCAGGCACCCGGGGGTCATGTTGACCTTGGCTCTCAGCCCTTCCCACCCCTCGTGCACCCTGAAAGAGGGCCGTTCCCCACAGCCGCGCTCCTCCGATCCTCAGGGCCTTGGCACGTGCCATTGGTCTGCGCACTCGGCTTGGCGTCTCCTTCCCAGGCTGCTTCCCCTGGGCTAAGGTCCACGTACCCTACAAGGGCTGGCTGAGGCATCCCCTCGCCTGGGAGGCCTTCCCTGGGCCTGGGCCACCGCTGAAGGGGCTCATAGGGGCACGGGGACCACCTTGTGGCTCCATCACTTCCACCAAAGCCCCAACTTGAAGGGGCTGCCCTTGGGGTCCCCAGGGCAGGCACTGAGACGGCCTCTC
>NW_011491029.1:639030-650262 GCF_000754665.1 Bison bison bison | reverse complement strand
CGCACTTAGGCAGCACGTAGTCTGTGCCAAGCCATCGGCAGACAAGCCGCACGGTCCTCACGACACATGCAAGATGCCCAGGCTGCCTCCCCGGCCTCCTCGCACTCGCTCCCCAACGCATCACCCCAGCCCTGGAAAGCCAAGCCCCTGATGCCTGCGATTCCCCTCTCTGCTGCCCTCTGTACCACAGAAGCCCTGGGCATGTTCCCTCACTTCCTCTGGTCTCTGCTTAAACATCCCCATCAGAGGGCTCTCCCCAGCCCCTCTATCTCCTCTATTGCAAACAGCATCTCCCATCATTGCTCACTGATTTTCTCACTACCTGAAGTACATATTTGTTTATGTATAATATATGAGCCTACAATAAGTATATATTTAATGACAGGCATAAATAAATACTATGTGTATAACCTATAAATTGATTCACATTGACCATGTATTTAGTTGTCTGTCTCTCCCACTAGAGTATAACATCCAGAAAAGAAGGACCTTTGTTCACTGCTAGAATCCCAATACCCAGAGCAGTGGCGGCAGCACACTGTAAATGCTCAACAAATATTTTTGAATGAAAGAATACAATCTTAGCCCCTAATCAACTGCTGAGAAACAGTCCTTCGATGTAAGTGCCGTTACACACTGAAGCTCACCAGGTGAGATGACTTGCCCAAGGCCACACAGACCAAGGACACCCTGACTCTACAGCCCTGGGGCCCAGCCTTGACCATGAACCCTCGCCAATACCACCACACCCCGCATACTGTCCCCAGACCTGTCTACTCTTTCCAGAGCAGACGCCCAGACCCTGGTGATGGCCCCTCCATGGAGGAGACCTGGAAGAGGAGATGGTCCACAGAAGGGGTGGCTGGCCCACCTCTGAGCATCTCTCGGTGGCCATGAGGAGGTGTGGCCAGTGAAGGCAGGGGCAGGTGTTCCTCAGAACAGAAAGTTGCCCCCATCAGCTCTTCAATCACAGCCAAGGTTTCCAGCCTCCTCATGTTGGGGGTCCAGATGCAAACTCTGAAACCTCTTCGGGGGACCCAATATGTTGTTATTAATTGAACACGTGAGCCCATTAGCTCAAGTGTTAGAATGTGTATCATTATGAACGTGTTTCAGGGATCCCTTTGGTGGGGATCCCTTCCCCCACCAAAGCAGGAGAAGCAGGGGCCCAATGATACCGGTCCCTTTGCTCACCCCCCAGACCTGGGCTGGGTCAGCCAATGGCAGGGCATCTCTGCTGACCTCACCTTCCGTCCCTGCTGTATGCTTCAGTCGTGAGTCTCTCAGGGGGCAGGACAGACTACCCCAGACCCAGTTTCCAAAAGTTCACAGGGCATGGAGTCGCTCAAAAGGCCTCGTAACCCAACTTGGGGCTGCTCCTTGCCTCGACGCGGGGACCAGAGTAGCCTTCATTCCCTGAGGGCCTTGCCCTAGATGCTCTAGAGGACTCCCACCTGCAACACAAAGTGCTCTTCCTAAGGGGGTCCACGGGAGGAGCCACTTTAGGCTGACTCCATCGCCGGGCCGCCCTGTCCTGGCTCCCGCTGTGCACCTGGCCCCGAGCTGACCTGTCCTCTTGCCCTGTGAGCTAGCTTCCCTCAGTCCCACTTCCCAGATGAGGATGTCGAGGCTCAGGGGGGAAGTGCAGGGCTCTACACCTCATGGTGTCCCTGTGTGGGGTACCTCACTCTGCTTGACCAGGTTCCAGGTATCCGTAGATGTCTGCTATCCCATCACTTTTTCTGTTCTCTGAGAGCTCAGAGCAAGCATTTACACAGGTGTGCGCAAACACACCCACCCACACACACACACACACACACACCCACACACAGCCAGGCACCTTCCTGGCCTGCAATAGCCCAGCAGTGAAGTTATTGCCCAAGTGACGGGTCAAGGGCTGTGAGTCTATGATGCCTGAGGTCCCGGACTCAGGGGCAGGATAAGGACATTCTCGTGATGGGTGTCCTTCTGACACCTCATAAAATCCAAGAGACCTTGCTCCCCGGAATACCAGCCAGCATCACCCCAGGCCCCCAAAACACTCACCAAGGGGCTGTGGCATGGGGTGAGGGCTCCTGAAGGGTCTTTCTGGTCCATGCACAGTCTCACAGACAAAGACTGGGCGGAGGGAGCCAGAGCTACATTTAAACACGGACTATTATTACTGTTTTTCCTTTTCCGATGCCTGCAGTGTCCTGCTGACAGACTATGAAAATAAAGATTCATTTCCCACTGATCTGGGGTATTTTTTTTTTTCTATTCATTCCACAAATACCATATTTCTGGGTTTCTGGCACACACTCCACCCCTGGCTTGCTCCTGAACCAGCATAACTAATCTTGAAGGCTCCTTGTGAGCGCACCTCCCTCTGCCGTATGACAGCCCCGCTTTTTGTCTCAGCAAATTCCTAAAAGCCCCCTGCGAGGTACCATTGCCCACCTGTGTCAGATGGCGAGACTGAGGTCCAGAGAGGGTAAGTAACACTTCTTAGGCCACACAGCAAGTTTACAAAGGAACAGACAAATCGTGGAAAGCTTTTTTCTTAGTAGATATAAAAGCCAATAGAGCTATTTTCCTTCTCAAGGCTCCAAATTGGACAATTTAATTCTGGCGGTGATGGCTAAAGAGGGGAAGAATCCTGTAAGCCCTGCAACTGGGTGGTTTTTTTTTAATTTCCCCGCCCGTGACTTATTTTTGTTAGGAAGTGAGAACCTCAGCTTTTCTGCCGAACCCAGCCCTGCCTTGTGTAAACATTCATAAGCTGTGAAAAGAATTTATTGATGAATTTATACAGCACTCCCTTATCCCCGGGAGAATGAAACCCAGCCACTGACACGAGGGTGGTGGGGCAAGGCTGTTGCACACCGAATACCCACATGTCTCTCTCCTCTCATCCCTGTTCTCATCGCTCTCTGGATGCCCAGGCGCTCTGCACAACCTCATCTGCAGAAAGGCAAAGGCGGCTGGACGCCTGGGTTCTTCCTTCCTCTTGCTCTCTTCTCTGCTTGGAGCAGAGGGGAGGGAATTCGTGTAGAAATCAACTCTGACACATGACTTCCTCAATCCTGGCTGGCTTCTCCAGTACAGGAGAAATAAAGCCAGTGATGAGGTGCCACCAGCTCTTGTCGAACACCTCCCTTTGGAGGAAACCCCTCCTCCAAACTGCACGGGCCACTGTGGCCGCCACTGGCCACACATGGCTATTAAATTTAAATCAATAAAACGTAAATAGAATTAAAGGGCCCGGGAGCGAAGTTCTGCTTTGCCAGGTCCAGTCAATGACCCGATGCATACAGAGTGGAGCAGAGCCGGGGAACCTCTGGACAAAGGGAGCACTATTAATGGTATAAACCACCTTGCCAAAGCCACAAATATTTTGTGGAAAAATACTCACAGAGGGCTACACTGTGTGCCAAAACGCAAAAGAGGCATTTGAGAGGAAAAGCTGGCTTCACGGAGTGGTGGGGGGTGGGAGACACACACCACCAGGAGGAATTTTTTTTTTTTTTTGGTCAGAGGAAAAAAAAAAATCACCTATCTTTCTTCCTTTTTAAAAACTGCAGGAGTGGGACTGGGAGACTCTGTAAGGCTCCCCCTGAGAGTTGAGCTCTACTAGCATTTGCTGGATGAATGTATCAATGAAGAGAAAATATTAAAGTAACGGATGTGGAAAAGTCATAAAAAAATATAAAAAAAAAAAGGCTAGAGGAGGATAAATACAAAATCCGGGCTGGGAAGAGACTGGCTCAGGTCGGGTGAAGCCTCTGCTGTTTCTGGGTTGGGGCGATGGGTACTCACGTGTTCAATGTGTTGTTATAATTGATCCCCTGCACTTATTTGACAAATATCCTTTGCATCCCAATGTTCAACAGAAGCATTCACACGTGAGATATACCAAGATCCTAAAAAACATCTAAATTTTAGCCCTAATCCTGCCCATGTTTCAAAAGATGCTTTGTCTCATTATCGTAGTTGGGGATGATTAAAATCAACAGATATTTTTAATGATACCTTTTATTTATATAACACTGCACATTTTTATAGCATTCACCACTTTCTTCCATTATTGGGTTTAAACTTAGGAGGAAGAAATGTAGCCATCGTAGGGCAGGAAATGCCAGAAACCAGATTTGCCTTTTCCTCATGACTCTGCCTCTCATCAACTGTGAGACTCTGAACAAGCCACGGAGTTTCCTGGAGCCTCCGTTTTCCAACTGAGAAAATGGAGGAATGTATTCAGTTGTCTGGGCTTCCCAGATGGCTCAGTGGTAAAGAGTCTGCCTGTAATGAAGAAGACTCAGGTTCAGTTCCTGGGTCATGAAGATCCCCTGGAGAAGGAAATGGCAACCCACTCCAGTATTCTTGCCTGGGGAAATCCCATGGACAGAGAAGCCTGGCGGGCTACAGTCCATGGGATCACGTAGAGTTAGACATGACTTCGCGACAGAACAAGAATAACTTAGCTGTCTAGCATGGCGGGTGGTTGTTAGTTAACCTTCACTGATTGGTGGCAAATTCATTGAGCAATTCCTGCATCCCAGGCTCAGCTCCGAGTGCTGGGGACAGGACAGGGGGTGTGACAGAAGACTTCTCAGCAGCTGCTGTCCCAGATACAGACAGTGGGCAAAGAACATTATAAAGTGCCTCATTTCATCGAGAGAAATATACGAAGTGATGGCACGCTGTCCCCAGAGAGCTCTGGCCAAGGGTTCAACAGGTCTGATGGGGGCACTGATGCCTGAACACAGCCTCATCATCTGAAGGCTTGTTGGAATGATAACAGGTTGACATGAATAAAACGGCTTTAGAGAAAACAGGGTAAAGGCAAGACCATGAGCCAGGACCAGAAGGCCAACCAGATAGGCCAAGAGCTCGCCTGCACACACCAGATCTGACAAGAGTCCTGCCATATGCTGGCACCGGTTGGTATTAATAATTAACTGCTGCTCTGGGCTCCAAAGTCTCCCCACAGCCCCACAGCCCCTCCCCAGCAGCTGAAGGAGGGGTGTCTGCTCCCCGCAAGGACCTCTGCAACTCAGCACTCTGACCAGGGTCTACCTTGGCAGGCCAGTACCAGCACCCACCTGTCATTAAATGCTGGCGTTTTGCCCTTGGGTCAAAGGATGGAGGTGGGTTCCTTAATCGCCCCTCAATCTCTCCATGCAATGCAGGCTGAGTCCCGACCCCTTCCTTTCCATCCAAGCCCCCGGGATGAGTCAGCCTCCACCTCTCGGGTCCAGGGAAGTTCCACTCAAGAAGGCTTACCTCCGGCGAGTTCTGAAGGCGGAGGCAAGGCCGCTGTGTGAACCGCCAGGAAAAGTCTGTTCTTCAGGAACAGCCTTTGTGAAGGGAGCCCTCAGGGCAGAGCTTAGAGCCTCTCGAGCACCAGTGGCGAGCATAAGCTCTTGAGTGGCAGGGGGCGGAGTCTTGAGGCCACCTCCAGGGCGCTGGGACTTACCCTGTGGGTGCTGCAAGTTCAGCAGGGTTAGACTTGCGTTTCAACAGAGAGCACCCTGGCTGCTAGGCGAGTGGGATCTGTAGGACCTCGTAGGGTGGGGCAAGTGCCAGGTAGACGCAAGTCCTCATAAAACGGCTGTGGTACATCCTGGGCACACGTGCTGTGATTCTCTTCTTCTGGTCTGTGGATTTCCAATTCACTTTTCTTAGTAGAAATAAGTTTTAAATTTTGGTGAAGTCCAATTCCTCCATTTTTCCTTTCACGGTTCCCATTTTTTCTGTCCTGTCTCAGACGTCTCTGCCCACTACAAGACTGTGAAGCTATCCCGTCAGGCTGTCTTCCAAAAGTTAAATAATTCCTTTAACTCAGTAATAAAAAGACAATCCAGTAAAAAATGGGCAAAAGACTTGAATGGACAGTCCACAAAAGAAGACATTCAGATGAAAGATGCTCAACTTCACTAGCCCAACAGGAGACTACACATGAAAACCGTAAGGAAATAATGTCAGACAACTATAGCATGTCTAAAATCGAAAAGCTCTGTTGACCGTACGAAGTGTTGATCAGGCTGTGGAGGAATTGGAACCCTCAGACAGGGCTGATGGAGGTGTGAGATGGTACAAGAATTTTAGAAAACAGCTTGGCACTTTCTCTTAAACATACACTCGCCCTCTAACGCAACCATTCTAACTCCTATTTACACGTGAGAAAAGAAAGCGGGAGTCCCCACAAAGACTTGCACTCAAATGTTCATAGGAGCTTGATTACATAATAGTCCAAAACTGGGAACATGCAAATGCCCATCAAAGGATGAATGTATAAACAAGATATTGTGTATACATAAGATAGAACATTGTGCAGCAGTACAAGTGATGAGCTCCCCACATAGCTCCCAACAACAGGGATGAATTTCAGAAACATCAAGATGGTTAGAGAGCATCACTGAACTTGAGCAGACTCTAGGAGATGGTGACGGACAGGGAAGCCTGGCATGCTGTAGTCAGTGGGGTCGCAGAGAGTCGGACACAACTTGGCATCTGAACAACAACAACAAGCTGAGGGAAGGAAGCCAGACACAAGAGTGCAAATTGTGTGATTCCATTTATAGGAAGTTCTAGAACAAAGCTAACCTACAGTGATACAAAGCAGAGCCATGGTTAACTGGAAAGGGGCCTGAGGAAACTCCCCGGGCTGATGGGAGAGTTTCCTGTCGTGCTGGGAATTCAGATTACAGGGCTGTAAACAAGGTCAGAATGTATGGAACACTTTAGATCTGAATGTAAATTGTACCCCAATAAAGTTTCTAATTCTTTGTGGCTGGGGCGGGGAGGAAAAAGTTGCTGGATGAAAGTATATATAATTCCTTCAACTACTGGTATTTCATTCATTTGAAAAATAAGTTTACTTATTTATTTATTGAAATGTATTGACATATTTGTTGTTGTTCAGCTGCTCAGTCATGTTTGAGTCTTTGCAACCTCAAGGACTGCAGCACGCCAGGCTTCCCTGTCCTTCACCATCTCCCGAAGCTTGCTCAAACTCAACATCTGTTGGTTGGTGATGCCATCCAACCATCTCGTCTTCTGTCGTCCCCTTCTTCTCCTGCCTTCTGTCTTTCCCAGCATCAGGGTCTTTTCTAATGAGTCAGCTCTTCGTATCAGGTGGCCAAAGTATTTGACATATAACATTGTATAAATTCAAGGTGTCCAGCAAGCTGATTTGATGTATGTATATTGCCATTATAGTGATAGCACCTTTATTATATTACATGATTATCATTTCTTTTTTTTATGTGGGCCACTTTTAAAGTCTTCATTGAATTTGGTACAATACTGCTTCTGTTTTATGCTTTGGATCTTGGCCGCAAGGCATGTGGGATCGTAGCTCCCTGACCAGGGATGGAACCCACATCCCCTGCATTGGAAGGCAAAGTCTTAACCACTGAACCACCAGGGAAGTCTCATCATTTCTTTTTTGAGCTGGGAATAATTAAGATCTAGTCTCCTAGCAACTTCAGTGACTTTAATACCATGGTATTTTCCATACTCACTACACTGTGCATTAGCTCTCCAGGACTTGTCTCCTAGTTGCAGCTTTGGACGCTTACCTGACATCTCTTTTATTCTCGCATTTTCCAGAAGCTCCGTAAGTCTGACATTGTTACTAAGCATGCCAGGGATGGGGAAGACACAGAGGCAAGTACAGGCAAGTTGCTGCAACATCCCATTCCTTCCTCATCCAACAGAGATTTGCTACCCCTACTGCGTGCTATTAGGATCTCTGGAGCAACAAAGGCCGATAAGCCAATTTAACTCAGTAATAAAAAGGGCCTATCCATCAAGGGCCTCACAGTCGTTCTGTGTGTGTGCGTGCGTGTGTGCGTGTGTGTGCGTGCGTGTGTGTGTGTGTGTGTGTGTATCTCACTTCTCAAGAAGTTAGCCTTCTCAAGAAGTTAGCCAGTGGCTTCCCTGGGGGCTAGGTGGTAAAGAATCCACTTGCCAATGCAGGAGACATGGGTTTGATCCCTCGTCCGGGAAGATCCCACATGCAGCGGGGCAACCATGCCCGGCGCCACAGCTGCTGAGCCTGTGCTCTGGAGTCCAGGAACCACAACTACTGAGCCCACGTGCCATACCTCCTGAAGCCCGTGCGCCCTAGATCCTGTGCCCTGCAACAAGCGGAGCCACCACAGTGAGAAGCCCACACATTGCAACTAAAGAGTAGTCCCCACTCGCCATTACTAGGGAAAAGCCTTCACAGCAACGAAGACCCAGCACCGCCATGAGTAAATAAATTATTTTAAAAAATGAAGTTAGCCATCATATTTTCCAATAATCATTTAAAAGTGTAATAATGTTGAAAAAAAAACAAAACCCAGCCACTAGCCACCTCTTCACTCCCCCGGGCCCTAGGCAGCCCTAACTTCTGGACCTGCATCACAAAGGCCCAGGGTTGGGGAGGGGCGGGTGGGTCTCTCTGGGGATCTGGAGACTGTGGGCTGCCCTCCACAAGGCCCAACCTTCCGCCATCAGAGAGGTTTCTCTAGCCTTCAACAGGCTTCACTGTCTGCTCCCTAGAGACAGCTAACTGCCGGGGGCCCTCCAGTGCAGCCCCCTGATGGCTAAGCCACTAGTTTCTGGGTGCTCCTCCTGCCCTTTGCAGAAACCTCTACAGCAGCACATTTCCTTAATGTGTGTGATAGCTAGTCCTTTCTCAATCTCTTTCTCTTAAAAGAAAAATAGAAACTGACCAACCATGGCTGAAATGTAGGCATTCCGGAGACAGACCCAAAGATCCACCAGGACCCACATCCTTGCTTCTCATTCAAACCCTAGGAAGCTGCAGGTTGCAGGGAGTTTATTTTGCCTCGTTTCATCCCTATTTTAAGGAGGGTTTTGACTTTTTTATTGAAGTATAATTGATTTACAATATTATGTTAGTTTCTGATGTACAGCAAAGTGATTCAGTTATACATATGTATATTTTTTGTATTTTTTCCACTATGTTTTATTACAGGACATTAAATATAGTTCCCTGTACTGGATAGTGGGACCTTGCTGTTTCTCTATTTTCTATATGGTAGTTTGCATCTGTTAATCCAAACTCCTAACTTATCCCTCCCACCCTTTTCCCTTTGGTAACCTTGTTTTCTATGTTTGTGAGTCTATTCTGTTTTGTAAATAAGTTTGTTTGTGTCCTATTTTAGATCTACACACAAGTGATATCATATGATATTCGTCTTTCTCTGTCTGACTTATTAATACTTCTCTTAGTATGATCATCTCTAGGTTCATCCATGTTGTTGCAAATGGCATTCTTTCTTTCTTTCTTTATGACTGAGTAGTATTCCACTGTATGTATATATATGACATCTTCCCTATCCATTCATCTATTAATGGACATTTGGGTTGCTTCCATGGTTGACCGTTGTAAATAGTGCTCCTGTGAACCTCGGAGTGCATGTATCTTTTCGAATCAGAGTTTTCAAAGAGGGTTTTGATGATGGACACAGAAGTCCCCAAGTTAGTGCTCATGGCTACCATCCCCAGGGCCCAGCACTCTTCCTGGGATGAGGCACCATGATTGCCATTTTACAGGTGGGGAAACTGAGGCTCAAGGATGATAGGACATGACCAAGGTCACAAAGCTAGCAAAAGGCAGAAACTAGATTCCACGGTTTCTGGTTTCAAAAACAAGTATCAAGGCCCTATGTCATTTCCTCCTTAACAAATCTCAGAACCAAAGAAATGCCTGGTTCACTGCTATGAGTACGTGCTGGAATAAATGATGGGTACGTTAATAAGCGAATGGATGGACTGCTGAATGGATAGATGAAGGATGAATGATGGATGGATAGAAGGGTAAATGGATGGATGGATGGATGGATGGATAGACGGGTGGATGGATGGATGGATAGATGGGTGGATGGATGGATAGATTGATGGATGTGTGAAACAGGAGGAGTCAGGACACTTGTCTCACAGGGCAGTTGCACTGGATCCAGGCTTATTCTCTGACTCAACCTTCCCACTCTCCCTGGAGCCCTTGCTGGGCTCAGCATCTGAGTAAAAAGGGTCCCAGATAATCCAGAGCTCTGCAGGCTGAGAAACGAGCAAGATCATGTAAAAGTCTGGATGCAGCCTGTGCGTGTGTGTGTGCTCATGAATGGTGGGTCGGGAGGGACTCTATGGAAAGGACAGGGTACGTATAGGGAGGCTGTGGGTGGGAAGCGGGAGCTGGGGTGAGTGTGGAGGAGAGGCGTGTGCCGGGATGTGAGGGCATTTGCACGAATGGGTGCGTGCGGAGATGAGTAGGTATACACAGGCATGTTGGAGGTGTGCACAGGTGTGCGATCAGCACGTGCCCAGGATGGTGAGCATGAAGGTGGGGCTGGCAGGTGCGTGTGCCCACCAGAAGCAGTTGAAGGCAGTTTGTGTCTTAACAAGGCCACGGCGCAGGCTCTCAGGGTGATCAATTTCAACCACAGCCATGATCCCAAAGCCTCCCAGCCTGGGAACCTCGCTGCCTCCCACTACCCCTCCCCAGGATCTGAACCGGCTGGCCTGCCCCACTCCCTCCCGCCTGTCACAGGCCAAGGAGGGCCCCTCACTGAATAAAAAAAACACACAGTGCTTTCATTAGTCTCTGAGGGTGGCCAGGCCAGGGGAGGCCTAGACAGTTCTGAAATCTGTGCTCCTGTCCAGCCTTGTTTCAGAATCCTGAGGGCAAAGGGTTTGTCTTACGGCCCCGGATCTCAGGTAAACTGAGGACAGAGCCAGCAGGGCACCCCAGGAGGGGCGGGCTGGGGAAGAATGAGCAAATCTGGGAGGCAAGTGAGAATGAGCGAAGGTTCTCCCCACTGAGAAGAGTCCAGTCAATTCCAGGGCAGGTTCCCAGGACCGACACACTAGGCCCGGCCTGAGCCCCCTACGAAGTCCCTGGTGGGCAGCCCAGCTCCTCCTTCAGGTCAGCAGGACCCAGAGCCCAAGCTGAGGTTCTTACTGCCCAGGCTGGATGTGGTGGGCATCTGACCAACTGCCCTGGGGAGGCCTCGCGTGTGGACCAGGGACCAAGCCCAGTGTCCCAAGGGACCCCCATGCCCTCTGGCCATTGGACAGGTGGCCACACAGACTGCCATCTGTCCGGAACAATCCAGGCCAGCCCTGCCCTTAGTGAGAACTGACCCTAACACTTGAGATTCTGAGAACCACAGACCACAGGACTGTCAGCTCAGACCAGGGGGAGGGGGAGGGGAAAGGGAGATCGGAAGAGCA
>NW_011491029.1:622208-638877 GCF_000754665.1 Bison bison bison | reverse complement strand
AGGGAAAGGAGGGGAGGGGAGGGAGAGGGAACGGGAAACTCCCTCTTTCAATAGAGGCCATTATTCACCAACTTAGTCCTTCGCCACAGGACAAGGGCTCCGCCTGGCTATCTCTGGAAACTGGGCAACCCTGGTCCCTGTCTTCCCTTCTAGGTCCCCTCTCTCCCCAGCTCAGAACCAGAAACAACCCAGCCCACCCACATTTCCAGCTCCTCCTCCTCCTCCTGCTTCCTTCCACAGGTGCCATGTCTAACCACCAGAAGGTTCCCTACAACCCCACCCCCAGGAAGTGCCGTCCTTCGCACCTCCAAGGCTCTGTGCTCTGGCCTCTGCCCAAGAGACCTTTTCTGCTGGTAAAAAGTCCTTCCAGGCCCAAGACAGGCAGCCTTGCTACTGCCCAGCCTTCCCCAGTGTTATACAGACAGATCCCATCTTGCCCATCCCCCTCCCACAGCCACAGGTCTCAAAGCAACTGTTTCCTCCAACAGACACTGCTGTTCTTATCCACAGGCCCCCTTGAGGGGAGGAGCAGGGACAACAAGCGCGACGCTCACCTCGGTACCCCCAGCACCCGAACTGGGGGATGGAATACAATAGGCACTCAGTAAGTGTATGGGGGAATCACACTGACGCATCTTCCAGGCTGCCCCTTCTGGAGCTGGTGTAAAAACTTACAAGGGGGACTTCCTTGTCAGTCCGGTGGTAAGACTGCGCTTCCAATGCAGGGATCGCAGGTTTGATCCCCACATACAGCCGCGGCAGAGCAAAAAGACAAAACAAGCTCAGGGAGGGCTGTGGGAGGCAGGCGTGGGGAACCACAGTGTGATCTGTTAACAGTGGGAGAGGAGACGGAATGAATTCATTTCCTCCCTGTAGTAATTTGCCTGTAAATATTCACAAACCGCGCAGTTTCTCTCAGCCTTCCCATTAAAGATAAACGCATAAATAAACCAGCCTGCCCGTGGCTTTGCACACAGGCTGCTGTTCCTGTACCCAAGTACCAGGGTGACTATTCAGCTGCTGCAAAGAATCCCAGAAGGTGTCCAGAGTGGGTGACTCGGAGAGCAAGGAGGTGGTAGGCAGGACTTGGCACTCCAGAACTGGAGGAGATTTGCCTGCAAGACCCATGGAGGTGTGGACCCAGCAGGCCAGAGCCCAGAACAGGTGGCTTCACTGGCCTAGGTTTGGTTTGATGAAGTGTCCTCCCCACCCTCCAGCCTGGACCCCAGGGGGAGTCCAGAGGTCACACACAGAGAGCCCTCTGTGCTCCAAGTGGATCCCTTGGTAAGGAGAAAAACAAACACCTTCTGTAATGCTAGGGATCCATGACATACGGAGAGGGAGCACCGAGGTCACAGACAGACCGATTACTGGAGGGTGATGACCTCTGGGCAGGGGGCCCTGTCAGGGCCAAAGTAGGGCCCTTTATAACCTACCCATGGCTCCCTCTTGGTGTACTTCTCTGAGCACCCAAGGTGGGGTAAACACCCCTCACAATGGCAGGAAGAAAGAGCGGCTCTTTCCTTCTCCCCAGACTGACGGTACAAACTCCTGGGGCACCAACAGGGAGCCGGGTCTGCAAGTGTACTCCTGCTGACATGCTCAGGGTATGGACCAAATCCTAAAAGCCTGATTAACCTGGACTCATTTAATCAAGTCCCAGAACAACAATGGCAAATCCTTGCCTAACACTGGCCTGGACAAGCTCTCTTGCTTTTAATCCTCATGACAACCCTAGGAGGCAGGGCACTACTATCCCCATTTTATAGATGGGAAAACTGAGGCCCAGAAATAGAACCACACAAGGAGTGGGACACAAAGTCAGGATTCAAACCCGGACATTCTGGTCCTGCAGTCTTGCAAAAGGATTAAGGCACAGAGGAGGCAGGACAGCAAAGTAGAAAGGAGCTGGAGGCCGGGTCCCAGGAAAAGAGCATGTGGGACATTTGGGGATAAAAGGTGTATGTGCCATTTAAAATATATATATATATGAAGACCCAGATGCGCAGCCCACCCACGATTACCTCACTTCATCTCAGCAGCTCGGTATGGAAAGGTTATTATGCCCAATACAGAGATGGAGAAACTGAGGTTCATAAAGCTTAATGGTCTTCTTCCAGCCAGGAAGTGAGGGCCAGGATTTGAATCCAGACCAACTCACCACCACCATTTCTACTGGCTTCAGATTCATTTCCTCCACCAGCCAGAGTGACTTGAAGCGAGTCCTTCGCATCATGGACCTCAGTTTCCATATCTGTAAATGGGTCCCTTCCTTAGGCCCAGTCCAGGGCGGCTGGGAAGACCGAATAAGGTGGCGGCAGATGTGAAGGAAGGGCCACTGCATGGCACATGGCCTTTGGCACAGGCTCCAAAGCCCAGGTCCTGATTGTACCTAGAAGACTGACATTTACAACAGCATGCCCCGACGCCCCACAGGATGCTCTGCCAGCATAGAGATTCAATTATGGTCATTATGGTGCACTTAGGAAAACCAGGGAGCAGGCTAATACATTTCAGAAAGATTTGCAAGAGCAGAGGATGAATCAAAATGAGTTTTCTACTTAACCCTCAGTTAAACAGAAAATCCATTTAACCACAAGGCATCGCTCTGTCTTCCCACTTTCCAGTCAATCATTTTTTTTTCTTTACTGTCTGCCACTTCGATTTATATTTTTATTCCCTGAAGCTGCCTTAGAATGAAAAATAAGTTCACTGATGGGGAGAAAGATGTCATAAACCTCTTGGGGTCTGCAGCCCTGGACCAGCATCCTCAAACCTTTGCTCCTTCCAGCAGGGCAAAGGTGGGCACACTGCTTATATCTGTGGCAGCCAGAGAAGCTGATGGGCTCTGGAGGAGGCAGCTCCATGGACCCAAGGGGGAATGCTAATATACACCTCCCACCAGCCCTTCCTTCTCCCTCCATAAAGCAAACCAAATATCTGCAGTCATTGGCAGCTTCCAGAAAGAGGCTGAGGGAAAGATGTACTCAAAGGGACCACAGGGGATGAATTCATTGACCTCCAAGTGTGCTAAGCCACAGAGCCATGGATATCAGAGTTGTCGGGGAGACACAATAAAAAAGCAGGATAGATTCAAGCTAGGGAGACTGTTCCCCACAAAACGGGAAGGGAAACATCACCAGCTAGTTTTCTGTAGCATTCAATAAAGCAGCCTTGACTACGCATGCAACAAGACTCTCCAGGTACACAGTTTCCAGGTAAAATCCAAGATGCTCAGTGAAATCTGAGTTTCAAACAAACACTAAAGAATGTTTCAGTTTTTGTTCCAAATAGTCCATGGGACTGATACTGATGGAACTTAAGAGCGTAAAGCATTAGTTGCTCAGTCATGTCCGACTCTTTGCAACCCCATGGACTATAGCCCGCCAGGCTCCTCTGCATGGAATTCTCCAGGCAAGAATACTGGAGTGGGTAGCCATTCCCTTCTCCAGGGGTGTCTTCCTGACCCAGGGATGGGACCTAGGGATTGAACCCAGGTTTCCTACATTGCAGGAAGATTCTTTACCATCTGAGCTGCCAGGGACTCCTACTGATGGGAGACACATTTGCACTAAACTATTCGCTGGCTATACGAAGTTTGAGTTAACCTGGGCGTCCTGTAGTGTGATCTGCTAACCTAGCAACCCTTTCCAGGAGGCACGCATTTAGAATCGAGCACTGGTGGACATCGGAAGCAAGCTGCCGGAATGGGGGCCCCTAGCCGGGTACTGCCCAGGAAGGAGTCTCACATGGCTATTTTGCAGCGGGACCTGGTGCGCAAAGAAAAGCAGGAAGCCGAACTCGGTGAACTTTCTGGAGGCATCTCTGCTGTATGTGTGCCTGAGTGGGAACAAAAGCAGGAAGCGAATGGGCCTCTTGTCCTGAGAGGGGCACTGCCTGAGTTCTCTTCCCTCCATTTCCCAAGCTCTCTCTAATGTTGTTTTACGGCCTTAACAATAACAGTGTGCACTGGCATGCTCGCCCAGGCACACAAAGCGCTCGATTTTTCTTATCTTGGAGAGCAATCAGGTTGTTCTATCAGATTTCAAGCTTGTTGAAGTTATGGACTGGGGATTTTTAATTCCTGCATCCCAGAGGATGCTCAGTGAATGATGAAGGGAGAAAGGAAAGAAGAAAGGGGGTGGGGGAGAGAGAGAGGGGATTTGTTGGTACAAATGCCAAGAGCTGGGATATCTGGGCTTGGAAAGGGGCTCCCAGGGCCCAGAGGACCGCCCAGGCTGCAGAAGCTGCTCTGTCACCCCGGGTCTCCTTGCTCCCTCCCCTGGGTGTGGAGGCCTTGGCAGTCATGGGCTGGGGGGCTATTTGGGGAGCAGGCAGCACAAAGCCCAGCCTCAGGTCTGAGACCCCCGTAGCCTCCGCCCCTCCAGCGCTCTGCATTTACCCAGAGCCACCCCCGGCAGGAGGACGCACCACTAGAAGGAGGAACAGGCCTGGGGAGCTTTTCCTAGGCCAGAGAGCAGATTCTGCACCCTCCTGCTCCACCCTGTCCCCCTCCTGTGGGGGATGCTCCTGCCTCCCGGTTCAAGTTCGGTTTAAACAGATGTTGTGTCCCTAAGAAGCCAGCACTGTCTTTGAAGCCCGGGAGGAAAATCTCAGCTCTAAAGGGATATTTCCTACCAAGGAGGCTCTCCGGGGAGTCTTGGCAGAAATAAAAACCCAAGGTCCTGGATGCTTATCTCCTGGTATTTATGAGATTTTTCATTAGAACGGCTGTCTCCACAGACTGCTCTGCAGAAGAAGGAAAGGGAAGGAGAGAGAGGGAGGGGAGGAGGAGAGCAGGGATCCCACTGAGCAGGGCTGGATGCAACTCCGGGGGGATGTCGTCTCATATCCACCAGGGCAAACTGTCACTCCACGGAGGCAGCTTTCCGTGTCCGGCTCTCTGTTACGCTAGACTTTGTACATAGATGGTGCTCAGACGCAGGGGGGCCTTTAGGAATTAGCGCCTGGGGTCGCACAGAGCCAGACACGACTTAACAGCAGCAGCAGCAGCCAACCTACTCAGGGTCCTCCTGCTTCTCTCCTTAGTGTATACAGGACACCTACAAGGCCTTTCTGCACCTATTTCCACCTGGAAACTAGCTGGTCACACAGCAGGGCCTGTCCACAGCATCACCTCTTCAGAGTCCTCCGCCGGCCTCCCCTCCACTGCCTAGGACAAGAGGCCCATTGGTTTTCTGCAATATCTGCCAAAAGCCGGGTGGTAGGGGCAGTCTGCACAAGGTGAAGGCAATAGGGGATGAATTGCCTGCAGGAAAGTTTAAAACCATCATAAAACCAGCTAGCTAAAAGCTGACAATGCTAAACAACGTCAATGATAAAATGTACTGCCTCAAAGAAAAACAATCTCATTGTTCCAACTTCTAAACCACTGCTGTAATCACGACTGCGTTGTAATAATATGTGTGGAAGCTCCAGATGAGCACACTTTTATTACTTGACCTTTCATAAATATTGTGCTCACATGGATGTGAGTTCAGAGAACAACCTCTGGTTCAGCAGACCCTAACACGAGCTGATTCTGCCGCACACGTTCGTTGTGAGAAAAAGGACTCAGAGCTGAGCGAGTTCTGTCTGTACGGGGTGGTGGTTCTAGTACTCTGCACTAGTTCTCTTTGTACCAGCTCCTTTGATACTAGATATTCTCACAGATACCAGATCTTCTACTCTTAAATAGTAGACTTGAAGTAGGCAGTGACAGCACAGTGACTGCAAGGACGCTGAAACAGAGTATTGCCAAGGCAGCCACCTCTGTTCACGCTCCCAGCCTTGCGGGGTTCACGTGTTTGGAACTTCCTTTGTGCAATTTCTTTTTTCAAAAAATCCATTAATTTAATTGAAAAGTATGAACTCATTCCTTCTCCCCCCGCTTCTTTTGTGCTGTAATGTTTGTTGACTGGCATGGTTCTGTATATAAAGTCCACTGAAAGGAACATTTCGCTGTTTCTTTTCTGGCCATTATTAGAATTGGCTTTATTTCATCACTATTACTGAAAATAATTTTGTTGTACAGAGATGACAGGTGTTAAAAGCCATCTTCCCTGGGTGTTGCATATCCCAGGTACCTCATCTGGCTGCCCCACTCTAGCTTATGTCGAGCACCAATAATTGAACAGCGCTTGCCTTCAGGGCAAGCTAAGCCTGGGCTTGCTCTTGCAGCTGGCTTCTCTTCCACAACAGTTTCCTGGACAATGCAAAACTAAGATCTGTTCGCTCTGGTGTCCCAGATGGGCCGCCCTCCGGGCAGCTCTGGGTAGCCGCCAGCAGGCACCTTCTGCAGGTTCTCCAAGACCCTGCACTGCTCCATCATCTTCTCCATCTACACTCACCCCAGGGGGGTCTCATTAGGGATGAAGGCTGGAAATACTCTGTCAGCTGACGGATCCCAGATTTGTCTCTCCAGTGCAGACCTCACCCCTGCACTCCAGGTATAGGCCTTCATTCGTGTTTTTGCCCCCTCCATTTGGATGGATCAATGTCCCACCTTAAAACGGCTCAAAGGAGAGCTCGGTATGTACGTGCCCCTCATCCTTCCCCGAAGCCCAGCCACCCAGGCTCCTCCATTTACAGGCACAAAACTCTACAGTCATCCGTGACGCCTCTATTCCGCTTCCTCCTCATCAGTGAGTCTGTCAGCTCTACTTTCCAAACAGATGATGAAAGATTTGGCTTCAAAGCACCTCCACCACCCTCGTGTCCTTCCAAATCACCTCATTTCTGGCCTGGATCAGCCTCTACCCCAGTCTCCTTGTCCCCTATAATCTGTCCTCTATTCCGCAGTCAGAGTGATCTTGGTAAAATGTATTATTTTATTGGGTCCTGTCTCCTCCTTGTACACTGGCTTCCCCTCACACTTAGAATCCAAATCCACAGTCCTCCCCTGGCTGGCAGCTCCCTCCTGGCCTCCCCCTACTCCTTACTTCCCTCACTCTATCACTGTGCCCTCCTTGCTGATCTTCCAACGTGCCAGCTGCCGTTATGGCCCTTACTCTTGCTGTTCCCTTCACCAGGAAGCTCTTCCCACAGATGAAGTCCAGGCTCACTCCTCACTGTCCGCAAGTCTCTGTTCAAATGACATCTGATCGGGATGCCCCCTATCTGAAATAGCACGTCCCTGGCCCCTTCCTTTCTCTTCCTGCCTGTAATACTGTCTGACACTAAGTTTATTTGTTTGATCTCTGTCTCCTCCAACTAGAGTCCAAGCTCCATGAGGGCAGGGACTTTGCTGTTTTGTTCACAATACTACATTCCTAGCATTTAAAGCAGAACCTGGTACATACACACCAGGGGCTCAGCAGTATTTACGGAATCAATGAAGTGGACTTACATTTAACATCTTCTCTCAGACTAACTCTGGGCAAAGTATTGCTATCATCACACCCATTTTGCAGATGTGGAAACTGAGACTCAAAGAATGGAAGGGACTTAGCCTCAAGACCCCTCAGATCCATGTTAGTTAGTGACACATCATGATTAAAACACAGGCTTCAAAGAAGAGGAAATCAATACAGAAAATCAACAAAATCTTTTGATTTTGTTCTTTGAGAACAAAATCTGGTTCTTCGAGAAAACTGGCAAAAATGAAAAAACCTCTAGCAAGGCTAAGGAAAAAAGAGAGAAAATACAAATTATTAATATCAGAAATGAAAGAGAGGACATCACTATAATTCCTACAAACATGAAAAGGGAAATAAAAGAATACTGTGAACAATTCTATGACCATAGATTTGATAACCTAGATGAAACAGACCAATTTCTTGAAAGACACAATCTGCCAAAAATCATACAAAAAGAAATATGAAATCTGAACAGGCCTGTACCTATTAAACATTTTGAATTAATAATTAATAACCTGTCAAAAAAGAAAACATTAGGCACACATGGGCTCACTGGTGAATTCTTCCAAACATTTAAGGAGGAATGTATCAATTCAGAACAATCTCTTCCAGAAAATACTAGCAGAGAAAATACATTCTGACTCATTCTATGAGACCAGTATTAACCTAATACCAAAAGTGAAAACAGGGCTTCCCCGATAGATCACTACGTAAAGAATCTGCCCACAATGCAGGAGACTCCAGTTCGATCCCTGGGTAGGGAAGATCCGCTAGAAAAGGGATAGGCTACCCACTCCAATATTCTTGGACTTCCCTTGTGGCTCAGCTGGTAAAGAATCTGCCTGTAATGTGGGAGACCTGGGTTCGATCCCTGGGTTGGGAAGATCCCCTGGAGAAGGGAAAGGTTATCCACTCCAGTATTCTAGCCTGGAGAATTCTTTGGACTGTGTAGTCCATGGGGTTGCAAAGAGTCAGACATGACTGAGCGAGTTTTGAGTTTCTCTGGTGGCTCAAATGGTAAAGAATCTGCCTGCAATGAGGGAGACTCGGGTTTGATCCCTGCATTGGGAAGAACCCCTGGAGAAGGAAATGGTAACCTACTTCAGTATTCTTGCTAGAGAATCCCCATAGACAGAGGAGCCTGGTGGACTCCATGAGGTCGCAAAGAGTTGGACATGACTGAAGCGACTTGCATGGCAAAACTTAAAAAGACATTACAAGAAAACTATAGACAAATATCTCATAAACATACATGTAAAAATCTTCAACAAAATATGAACAAATATAATTGAAAAAAAGTATAAAAAGAATTGTACGATATGGCCAAGTGGGATTTATCCCAGATATACAAGGCTGGTTCAATATTCAAAAACCAGCTAAAGTAATCCATTATATCAATAGGCTAAAGAAGAAACATCACATGATCACATTAATAGATATAAAAACAGCATGACAAAATCCAATACCCATTCATGATAAAACTCTCAGAAGACTAGAGAAATAGAGGGAAATTTTATCAACTTGATAAGGAATGTCTATAAAAACCCATATCTAACATCATCCTTAATGGTGAAAAGCTAGAAACGCTCCCATTGAGAAACGAGGAAAGTACATCCCTTCTTACCACTGTTTTTCAATATTGTACTGGAAGTCCTAGCTAGTGCAATAAGACATAGGCTTTTATATTTTCATGTATTAGGAAGGAAACTTTTCTACTTTCTATGGGTATTTTAATTTTACAGATTGGGAAGGAAAAAATAAAATTGTCTTTGTTCACATATGACATGATTGTCTATCTTTAAAATTTGAAAAAACTGACAGAAGACTGCTTGGAACTCATAAGTATTTATAGTAAAGTGAGGTTGCAGGATACAAGCTTAGTATATAAATGCCCATTGCTTCCCTATACACAAGCAGTGAACAAGTGGAATTTGAAATTTTTTAAAAAAGTATACATTTCCATTGGCACCAAAATAAATGAAATACTTAGGTATAATTCTAACAAAATATGTAAAAGATCTATATGAGGAAAGCTACAAAACTATGATGAGAGACATCAAAGAAGAAACTAAATGATTAGAGAGATATTCCATGTTCATGGATAGGAAGACTCAGTATCCTCAAGATGTCAGTTCTTCCCAATTTGATCTATAGATTCAATACAACCTCAGTTAAAACTCCAGAAAGTTGTTTTGTGGATATCTGCACACTGATTTTAAAGTCTCATAAAGAAGCAAAAGACCCAGAATAGCCAACATTACAATGGAGGAGAAGAACAAAGTCGTAAGACTGGCACTACTGACTTCAGGACTTAGAAGCTACGTCATCAAAACAGCATGGTACTGGCAAAACAGTGAACACATAAGTCCGTGGAAAGGAATAAAGAGCAGAAACAGACCCACATAAATACAGCAAACTGACCTCTGACCTCTGACCTCTGACAAAGGAGCAAAAGGAATGCAGTGGAGAAGTAGTCTTCTCAACAAGTGGTGCTGGAACAACTGAATATCCACAAGCAAAAAATATATAGACACACACATACAGATCTTATAACTATCCAAAAAGTAACTCAAAATGCATCACAGACCTAAACATAAAATACAAAACTATGAAACTCCTAAAAGATAACAGGAGAAAGATCTACATGACTTTGGGTATAGCAATGACTTTTCAGATACAGCATCATAATCCACGAAAGAAATAATTGATAAGCTAGACTTGATCAAAAGTTTAAAATTCTGTTCTCTGAAAGACATTGTCAAGAGAACAAGAAGTCACAGACTGGGAGAAAATGTTGACAAAAGATGCATAGATAAAGAGTTATTACCCAAAATATACAAAGAGCTTGTAAATTCGTAAACTTGCTTTGTTGTAAAACCAAACGATAAGTAAACAAATAACCCAATTTAAAAATGGCAAAAGACCTGAACAGACAATTCACCAAAGATCCACAGATGGAAAATAAGTGTATAAAAAGATGCTTTACACCATATGTGATCAGAGAACTGCAAACTGAAACAAAACTGGATACTGCTGCACACCTGTAAAAATGGCCAAAATCCAAAACACGGACACACCACCAAATGCTGACAGAGATGCAGAACAACAAGAACTCTCATTCACTGGTGTTTGGAAAACAGCAGTTTCTCACAAATTTAAACATACTTTTACCGTATAATCCAGCAGCTGTGCTTCTTGGTATTTACTCAAATGAGTTGAAAATTTACATCCATGCCAGAACCTGCAGAAGTTTTACAGTAGCTTTATTCATAATCGCCAAAACTCGAAAGCAAACATGTCTTTCCGTTGTGCTGTGCTTAGTCGCATAGTCATGTCCGACTCTTTGCGACCCCATGGACGGCAGCCCGCCAGGCTCTTCTGTTCATGGGGATTCTCCAGGCAAGAATGCTGGAGTGGGTTGCCATGCCCTCCTCCAGGGAACCTTCCCAACCCAGGGATCGAACCCAGGTCTCCCACATTGCAGGCAGATGCTTTACTGTCTGAGCCACCAGGGGAGCCTGATATCCTTCAGTAGGTGATGGATAAATAAACCGTGATGCAACCAGACAATGGAACACTATTCAGTGCTAAAAAGAAATGAACTTAGCAGCATTACTGACAATGGCTAAAATGTGGACGCACTCCAAGGGTCCATCAACAATGGGTTAGCAAAATGTGGTTTACACATACAGAGGAATATTGCTCAACTTTACAAAGGAAGGAAATTCTGTCATACCCTACAACATGGGCAAACGTTGGGGACATTACACTAAGTGAAATAAGCCATTACAAAAATAATAATAATGGATGATTCCACTTATATAAGGCACTTAAAGAAGTTAAAATCACAGCAACAGGAAAGATGAATGGGGTTTGCCAGAGGCTGGGAGGAGAAGGGAATAGGAAATTATTGTTTAATGTTTATGTTTACAAGATGAAAACCATTCTGGAGATGGATGGTGGGGATGGTTGCACAACAATTTTAAATGCACTTAATACCACTGAACTGTGCACTTCAAATGGTTAAAACATTAAATCCTGTTATATATATTTCACCACAATAAAAAATAGGGGGGAGAAAAAGAAGTTGAACTATCAAAACATGAAAAGACATGGAAGAACCTTAAACGCACATTACTAAGTGAAAGAAGTCAATCTGAAAAGGCTCCATAGTGTATGATTCCAACTCTATGACATGCAGGGAAAAGGCAAAACTACAGAGAGAGTAAAAAGATCAGAGGTTTCCAGGGTTTAGTGGCGGGGGAAGGATGAACTGGAGGAGCACAGAGGATTTTAGGGCAGTGAAACGACTCTGTATGATACAGTGATGGTGGATACATCGTTATCCATTTGTCGAAACCCATAGAATGAGTATCGGAGAAGGCAATGGCACCCCACTCCAGTACTTTGCCTGGAAAATCCCATGGATGGAGAAGCCTGGTGGGCTGCAGTCCATGGGGTTGCTAAGAGTCGGACACGACTGAGCGACTTCCCTTTCACTTTTCACTTTCATGCATTGGAGAAGGAAATGGCAACCCACTCCAGTGTTCTTGCCTGGAGAATCCCAGGGATGGGGGAGCCTGGTGGCTGCCGTCTGTGGGATCACACAGAGTCGGACACGACTGAAGTGACTTAGCAGCAGTAGCAGCAGCATAGAATGAATATACAGCACCAACAGAGAACCACAGCATAAACTATGGGCTTTGGGTGATACCATGTGCCAGTGTAGGCTCCTCAACTGTAATGTATGTACCACTGGGTCTCCTGCATTGGCAGGTATATTCTTTACCACTGAGCCACCCAGGGAAGCCCTAGTTTACACTGTTAACCAATAAAAAAGGTGGCTGGGTGCAGCAGGATGATCTCCAGTCCAGGTCAGAAGACCTGCAGACTAAGCCCATCTCCTTCCATAGCTCTGTGACTTTGGGCAAGGCATTTCCCCTCTGAGATGCTGAAACGCATCTGAAAATGAATACTCCCTCCCTCTTTGCCACATCTGGCTATTTGAAAGTTCTTCAGCTGTGATTCATAGTGTGGATATATGTCATTTCTTAAAAAAAAATAAAACCTTTTAAGGGCATGTTATGTTCATTTTTGCTACATGAACAGAAAAGTAATACTTTGCTTATTCTTTAGATGAGGAAGTTTAGACTTATTATTAACTATCCATGATGTGAAGGAGTGGTCACCCCACAGAGTGAAGGGTCGGTCTGGCCTTGTTCTCACAGCCAACCAGGTCAAGGAGAGGGGGCATTTCAGAGGGAAAAACACAGGGACAATGTGTGTGTGGTCCTGGGATGAACTTGTGCAAATTTAAAACAACTTGAAAAAGAAAAGAAAGGAAAGGCTTGGTATGGACAATATCCTGGAGGGCAGAGAAGGACCAGGTTACTGTCGTGAGCCACAGGTAGATGAGCTGGACTGGGACTCAGGTCTTCCTCCAAATCACACTAGGGTTGGGTAAGAGGTTAGTCAAGCTCACCTGGACCACTGTCTTCTGTTTGGCATCTCTAAAGCTTTTCCAGAATCAAGGAAAATCAGGATATCTCCCTCATTCACCTCTTTCAACTTTATCATGGCCTCTTCACCTCAGTGACTGAAGCTTTAGTTCAGGGTCACATCTTCTCTGCCCTGGATCATCCTGGCAGGCTCCCAACCAGCCTCCCTGACTGTGCTTTATCTTCCTCTAAACCAGTAGTGCACAATCATGGCTATACATTGGAATTACCTGGGGAGTTTTAAAATATACTAATACTCTTCTTAAAATTTACACATAAAGCTACAGTAATCAAAACAGCATGGTAACGGCATAAGGATAGGCATACAGACCAGAGGACAGCAAGGAGACCAAACGAGTCCATCCTAAATGAAATCAACCCTGAATGTTCATTGGAAGGACTGATGCTGAAGCTGAAGCTCCAATACTTTGGCCACCTGATGTGAAGAGCTGACTCACTGGAAAAGACTAATGCTGGGAGAGATTGAGGACAGGAGGAAAACGGGATGACGGAGGATGAGATGGCTGTATGGCATCGCCGACTTGATGGACATGAGTTTGAGCAAATTCCAGGAGACAGTGAAGGACAGGGAAGCCTGGTGTGTTGCAGTCCATAGGGTCACAAAGAGTTGAACAAGACTTATAGACTAAGCAACAACAACAAATAGATCCGTGGAAAAGAATTGAGAATTCAGAAACAAACCTATACATCCATGGCCAATGAACTTTCAACAAGGGTGCCAAGACTATGCAGTGGGGGAAAACAGTCTCTTCAGTGGTAGTCCAAGGATATTCAAGTGCCAGAGAATGAAGTTGGACTCCTACCTCAAACCATATACAAAAATTAACTCAGAATGAACCGATGGCCTAAATATAAGAGCTAAGGTCTTAAAACTCTCAGAAGAAAACATGGAGGTGAATCTTTATTAGTTTGGATTTGGCAACAGAGTCTTAGACATGACACCGAAAGCACAAGCAACAAAAGGGAAAATAGACAAGTGGGTAGAGGCTCCACTGCGGTGGCAGCCAGGCCTTCTTCACCACCACCCACCCCCACCAGCCACCTGCCTCCTGCTGGGAGATCTCAGCAGGAGGATGATCTGCAGGCTTCCAGGAAGCTGCCTTCACTCATTTGCTCGGCCTGCTATAAAGGGCTGGCTGGGGAGATGAAAACATCAAGGGACTCCCCATTCTTCCTGAACTCCAAACTCCACGCAAGGCTGGGCAGAGAACATAGGAGCAGTGCCAGCGTGGGTGCCTGCCGTGGTGCATCACTGCAGGCATGCAGGGTGCTCTTAAGCCACGTGGGGACCACCGTGAACGCCATGGGGTGATGATGTGAGTCCTGGGGGGTGCTTCATGGAAGTCTTAGCTGCCTCTGTAGTACTATGCGGGGTCCCTAAGGACACACACCATGTGCCTCTGGAAATGTGAACGAGTGCCTTTGAGGGGGCTGCGGGTGCTGTGGGGTGCTATGGCAAACACTCGCTTTAGGGCAGGAACCCTGGGTTTGGGTGCTAACCTTACTGCTTTGTAGAGGTGAACCCTAGAATAATTTACCACTTTCCAAAATCCCAATTGTCCTTAAAAAGAGTTTACTAATACCTGCCTCCCTGGGGAGGATCTGTGACTACCTCCAGAGAGGGTCCAGGAAAGATCACTGGGAGTCAAACATAAACCATGGAATTAGGGCTCAGGAAGAACTGTTCACACCCGACATGGCCTCACGCCCCAGGAGTGTCAGAGCAGAGAGCTGACACAATCCAGGCGCTTCCTCTCGGGCCATTTTTAGATCACATACAGAAAGAGGTATGTGTCTCCAGGGTGACCCACTGTGTGCTCACAAACACCCAGCTTTCTCATGTCAAGAGCCCAAGCCTCTTCACAGAGGTCACCTCGGAAGGCCACCCACATCATTCCAGGGAGCGACCCTCGTTCAAAGCAAACAGGAGCATCGCGCTGGCGATTTCCTGGCCCTTACAACCACCCAGTGGGCGTGCATGCTATTTGCCCACTTAATAGATAAGAAAACGGAGATCATTCTGGGTGATCAAAGCACTCATCTGGAGTCAAACAGCTACTGAAGGGCGGAGCTGGGACTCAGCCTCTGTCAGTCTGGCTGAGAGGCCGGCAAACATTTCCCACAACAGTGCACGCCTGTCTGCCCGTAGCTGATGGTCATCTTTACGTGCTCCCTGTGACTATAACATTTCTGTTTCCTGATTAACCACAGAGGCCAGGCGAGATCACTGCTGTCTCAGCAGCCTTGCTGATGGTAAACCAAGATCAACAGCCTCCTTACTGTTTTTCTTTCTGTACTTCAAGAGACTCTTTCCTCTCACCCAAGGCCCAAGGCTTCCCCTGATGGAGAAACGTCCCTTAAAGAAAGATCCCGAGGAAGTGAAGCTATTTCTGACTCACTTCAGCGCCTTCCCCTGATTAAGAAAATCAGGCAGGAATCCAGGCTCTGATAAGGTGATTGCTTCCTGCGGGGATCAGGAGGTTTACATAGAATATTATGGCTGAGGTGGCTGGTTGAGCCCGGGGAGCTGCAGGACAGATGCTGGGAGGGCTCCAGAGAAGCCCCCCACCCCCGATCCCTGGCCTCAGTGCTCCTCTGCATTGTCCACTTGGGTGGCCCTTGACCTGGTCCTGCTTTATCTGCTTCTAGGACCTGGCCACCCTGCCTTGGATTTCAACCTAAAATAACCCCAGCCAGCCAGGAGGCACACTCCACCGTTGAGCTTGGAAACTGGTGGAATATCAGATTAGTGACTCAGAAAGTGACCAAGTACAAGCTCAATCCTGGGCACCAGAAAACCAAGACCTGCAGAGATTTTAACAAGAACCCCAACTTAAAAAAAAAAATTGTTAAAAAGATCTTCGTGTCTTTTTCAAGAAATGAAGTTCAGAGATGTGATTTGGTTTCAAGGAATTTTTGACCTTAAGATTCAAGTCATAGAACGGGTAAGCAAAATGCACAAGAATGGTCAGGTAGTTCAGAGAGGTGCTTCAGATTCAGCCACACAGTGCTGTGTGACCTTGAGCGAGTCACTTAACCTCTCTGAGACCCGGTTTTCTCTTCCCTAAGATGGAAGTGACAATAGGGCTGTTGGTGCAGGAACTGCGACTTAACCCTGCACTCGGCATGGAGAAGCTTCATTCAAGGTTAGCAAATCTGACTCTTCTGATTAGCGGGGACTCAAACACAGTTCCATCTGCATCTCTGTGGTCTGCACCTGTGGTCTTTCCCCTGAGGGTCTGCGTCATCCTTTACTCAAGACAGGCAATCAGATCTCTCAGAGCTTTCCAATCCCCTCTCCTCGCCACAGACTGGACCAAACCGCTGCCTCCCTGTCACTCCCCCGACCCCATACCACCACCTGTCCCTTCCTGTAGCTCAGCCCTGGTCTTGGGACCTCAGCAACTGGGGACGTGTGGTTGGAACAGAGATTCAAGTCACTGCTGCCCCATATTTACAGATGAGGAAATGAGGCACAGTCTGAGAGCCAGAAGCCAAACATCCTGGCTCCTCATTCAGGAACTTTCAGGGAAAAAATGAGGCAACCCGGCCTATCACCAGACCTGGGATGGTGAGCAGCCCAAGAAGCTTCTAGAACCCAAGAAGCAGACCAAGGCTTTTCCATTCCCAATTCCATCGTGGAATGTGATGACTGATCCTAGTACTTGTGGATTTAAACTTTATCCAAAAAGGGAGTCTTGGAATGGGGGAGGGGATGAGGGGAGAGGCTGGGGGAGGCGATGAGGGGAGAGACAGGGATGGAAATCACCCTAGGAAGGTATTTCCTTCCCA
>NW_011491029.1:621108-622022 GCF_000754665.1 Bison bison bison | reverse complement strand
CTCCAGGAACTCTGCTTTCCCCCAGAGGCTCACCTCCTCCAGCCCTTCAACCCTCAGCTCTTGGGTTGTCTCAGGACCAACCCTGACCTTCTGCCCCACAGTGGGGCAGCACCCAGTCTGGTGAGATTCCCCCTTCAACGTCAGCCTCCTTCTCCTCATCCCTCACCCCTCACCTTTGCTCCCATCATGCAGCAAACATCTGGGGGTGAGGACAAGAGGAAAGCCGCCTTTCGCCTGCCCTGCAGCCTCCAGCACGAGCTGAGAGCTTTCTCACTCAGCCACAGAGGGTCTGGTCTGGGAGCAGGGAAAGGAGAGAAGATTCAAGCCTCTTATTTGAATAAATTGAGATCCACGCCTCCGGGGCACCAAACTTACCTTTTTCAACTGGTGTCTTCTCCTGTCTGGGGTGTCAAGATTCTCCTGAGGTCTCTTTCTGATGGTGGCTTCAGGATAAACTCTAGAAGGAGAACAGAGAGAAATACATTTTAAAAGGCTAAGGGGGCCTTCCCTGGTGGCTCAGGGGTAAAGAATCCGCCTGTCAATGCAGGAGACGTGGGTTCAATCCCTGATCCGGGAAGATCCCATGCACCACGACTACTGAGCCCACACACCACAACTACTGAAGCCCGTGTGTCCTAGAGCCAGCGATCCACACCACACAAGCCACCGCAATGAGAAGCCCGCACACCACAATTAGACAGTGGCCTCCACTCGCCCCGACTGGAGAAACGCCCACGCAGCAACGAAGACCCAGCACCGCCAAAAATAAATAAATAAGGCAAGGGATGGGGGGCATGCGGCTTCTGGGGCCACGTCGCTTAGATGTTCCCCCACTCTCACCTCCCATCTCTGCGGGAGGTGATACAGAAGCCAGACAGGGCCCAGCAAGACAGAAGCAAGCATCCACCCCCACC
>NW_011491029.1:594002-621008 GCF_000754665.1 Bison bison bison | reverse complement strand
GGGTCCCAGGATGCCGTCCCCAGTGCCTAGGGCCCGGGGTATATTTTCAATCTTCCAAAATAACCCCGGGAGCCTGTACAACGGCCCTGTGATGACACGGAGCGGGCTGATCGCAGCACCGCACTGTGTCTCTTTGCTTCTAGCTAGAATGTTATCAACTTGGTGTGGGGACTCCACTTTCCTCAGGCGAAGTAAAGGCTCTCTGAGTCATTTTGAAAATGCGAAAGCGAATTAATCATTGCTTAATGAATGCAGGCTCTGGGGCAGACTCACACTTTCAAGATCTGGTATTCAGGCACAGATAAGTAGTAAGTGGAGAACACTCTGATGGTGAGAAAAACAACTCAGCTCCAGAGCCTAGGACCCAGAAATCCAGCGTCTCCCCACACCCCCCACCTCCTCTCTGTCAGTTTCACGTAGAGTTCGAAGGTCACTGGAGAAGGATCAAATTCACTGCATACCTGTCAGCCAAGGCTTAGGCCGGTTCCAGGGGACCAGCTCGTTCACATGCCCAGCTGAGCAAAAGACACAGCTGAGCAGAAACAGGGAGGGCCGGGGGCCCCCATCCCTGCCTTCCAATGACCCGGCCACACAGAAGCCCCTATTAAATTTCATATTGCCTCAAATAATAATGACAATGATCCCAACGCCCTCAACAATCTCATGAGAAAGTATGGCCCCGTTAGGAATGAGGACCACGATGAATTCCGAGGAGTTAACTTGCCCACACGGCCATGCTGCTGAAAAGGGACAGACCCGGGACGACACTCAGGGAAGTCAAGCCCTTGAAACTGCCCTCTCCATGGTGGGGGAGGCCTAGTTCAAGGAGAGCAATGAGTTCAAGGTCTGCCCTGTAGATCCCAGCACCAGAGCACCCTATGCATAAAAGAAGTTCTCGGAACTTCCTGCTGACTGATGGGGAACAAGGCTTGGCCAGAGGACATGACCTGGTTTTATTTGGCTATCTCATTTGGCTATTTATTTGGATGCCTCAGACATCCACCCAGGCGGTGTCAGCCCAGGGGGCCTCAAGTGTCATGGGCCAGACTAAAGCTACAGTCAGAAGAATTCATGATATATATACATGTACAGATACACCTACAGCCATATCCGTCTCCATATACATCCTTACACATATGGATAAGCTTGTATATGTATAAAATTTTCATTTTTAACTACAAATGTGCAAGTTTTCCCATACTCATTTATCCTGTTTAACAGACTCACTGTGCAATCTCCGTAATATGACCTTCCAGGCTATAGTCCGTGTAATCACATATGTGTGTGCGTGCATGCTAAGTCATTTCAGTCATGTCTGACTCTTTGTGATCCCATGGACCATAGCCCACCAGGCTCCTCTGTCCATGGGATTCTCCAGGCAAGAATATTGGAGTAGGTTGCCATACCCTCATCCAGGGGACTTTCCCCACCCAGGGATGGAACCTGCGTCTCTTGTGTCTCCTGCACTGGCGGGCAGGTTCTTTACCACCAGCACCATATTTGTGTACATGTGTGTATAAGCATGTACCCACGGTGGCCCACATGCACACTGTGGGATCTTACACGTATTATACAACCCCAGCTCTCTGTGAGACCGTGTCTACCTCTGCAAGTGAGCACACAAGCATCTTCTGGAGTCTTCTTCACAGTATCCATGGTCAGTGTGGACCACAGTCCCTCACCTCGCCCCCCATGCATATGTGCGTATTTCCATTTCTGGCTGTTACCACCTTGTGGCCATGGGCCCCTTGGTGCACTCATTTCTGTGTGGATGTTTTCAAGCACTTCCAAAGCCTGGATGCCTCGAAGTTGGATGGCCAGGCAGAGGCTCTGCAAACATCACATTTGACAAACTGCCTTCTCCCTATTGTTGTTGTTGTTGTTTAGCCACTTAGTCTTGTCTGACTCTTTCGCGACCCCATGGACTGTAGCCCTCCAGGCTCCTCTGTCCGTGGGATTTCCCAGGCAAGAGTACTAAAGTGAGCTGCCATTTCCTTCTCCAGGGGATCTTCCCAACCCAGGGATCAAACCCAAGTCTCCTGCATTGGCAGGCAAATTCTTTACTGCTGAGCCACCAGGGAAGCCCCACAATACTGGATTTACTCCCTTCAAATAGCAGGGCAGGAGCCCCTTTGCTTGAATGCAAATTTGAACTCAGAGTTCAGCCTGCAGAGTTTTTCTGTTCACCTCCTGGTGGCCTGGGAGGTCGTGTTCCCTGGATGAGGCAGGAGTTTATTTCTTGTCTTATGTAGCTGTCCACTATTCCACTTCCCCGGAGCATCTCTGTGTTCCTGGTCCACCTGAACCCGGGAACTACATTTACAGGCTCAGAACTGATAATGAGCTTTTATGAGCTCTAGGGACCGTGAGGAACACGTATTAATGTCAAGTGTGCCCGTCAGCCACACAGCCTGTGTGAATGTCACACATTAACAAAATTAAAGGCTGCAGCCACGCTGGGAAGGAGCCGCGGGCTGCGTGTCAGGAGGTGTGAGCAAGGCCCGTCAACAACAAAATTACTTTTCGGGTTTTGCACTCCCGAGCCTGAAGCTGTCTTCACTCTTCGATGGAATTCTGTCTTCCTGCAGCCTAAGAGGAGATTAGTTTATTACCAGCCTGCCAGGAGAGGTGAAATCTGGCACTAATCCTAATTCCCATTTAAGCAAATCTGCATTGTGTGAGGGAAACCAGCTGGGCTCGGAATTTCTTCCCCTCTCCCCTGAGATCTCCTCCCAGCCCCATCCTCTCTGAAGGGGAGGAAGTCACTACAGATGTTAGACCCAGAGCCCTCTGAGGAGGGGAAAAGAATCCTAGGGTTTAGGGCCAAGACAGCAATGTGGGGGCCGGGGCTGGGGGCTGGTGACAAGAGGCAGCATCGAAAGGTGGCCGGCAGGGTGATGGAGTCTGCGGTTGACCAGGCAGTCTTGTGCCCTGGACTTGCTCTTGCTTTTATCCAAAAGTCCCCCACCCACCCCCTCCACCTGCAGGTTTAAAGTGAAACAGGTTGGAATTCTGTTGTTGTTCAGTCGCTCAGTCACTCTTTGTGAACCCATGGACTGCAGCACGCCAGGCTTTCCTGTCCTTCCTGTCCTTACCATCTCCCAGAGCTTGCTCAAACTCATGTCCGTTGAGTCGGTGACGCCATCCAGCCATCTCGTTCCCTGTCGCCCCCTTCTCTTCCTGCCTTCAATCTTTCCCAACATCACGGTCTTTTCCAATGAGTTGGCTCTTCACATCAGGTGGCTAAATTATTGGAGCTTTCAGCTGCAGCATCACTGACTACGCTAAAGCCTTTGACTATGTGGATCACAATAAACTGTAGAATCCTGAGTCCACCTCTGACAAGCTCTGTGACCTTGAGCAAATGAACTTCCTGCTCCACGCCTCAGCTCCTCATCTGGGAAACAGGGTTAACAACAGCTGATGACTCATACAATGTGAGGATGACATGACGAATGTACACACAGGACTCAGCTAAGAGCCTGACACGTAATACCCTCTCTCTTGAATGTAAGACTCCATGGGTTATAATTACACCATCATTTTATGGGTTTCTGATAAAGAGAAAACAGTGCCTGTTAAGCTATTTGATTAAGGCATCACTTTTTGTATGATGCACCCTCATTTCAGAGACCTTAAAGTATTTTTTTAACAAGGGTGCCTTCAGTTCAGTTCAGTCGCTCAGTTGTCTGAGCAACTCTTTGCAACCCCATGGACTGCAGCATGCCAGGCTTCCCTGTCAATCAACAACTCCCAAAACTTGCTCAAACTCATGTCCATTGAGTCGGTGATGCCGTCTAACCATCTGTCGTCCCCTTCTCCTCCTGCCTTCAATCTTTCCCAGCGTCAGAGTATTTTCCAAGGAGTCAGTTCTTCACATCAGGTGGCCAAAGTATTGAATTTTCAGCGTCAGCATCAGTCCTTTCAATGAATATTCAGGACTGATTTCCAGTAGGACGGACTTGGTTGGATCTCCTTGCAGTCCAAGGGACTCTCAGGAGTCTTCTCCAACACCACGGTTCAAAAGCATCAATTCTTCAATGCTCAGCTTTCTTTATAGTCCAACTCTTACATCCATATGTGACCACTGGAAAACCCAAAGCCTTGACTAGACGGACCTTTGTTGGCAAAGTAATGTCTCTGTTTTTTAATATGCTGTCTAGGTTGGTCATAACTTTCCTTCCAAGGAGTAAGCGTCTTTTAATTTCATGGCTGCAATCACCATCTGCAGTGATTTTGGAGCCCCAAAAAATAAAGTCTGTCACTGTTTCCCCATCTATTTGCCATGAAGTGATGGGACTGGATGCCATGATCTTCATTTTCTGAATGTTGAGCTTTAAGCCAACTTTTTCACTCTCCTCTTTCACATTCATCAAGAGGCGCTTTAGTTCTTCACTTTCTGCCACAAGGGTGGTGTCATCTGCATATCTGAGGTTATTGATATTTCTACCAGCAATCTTGGTTCCAACTTGTGTTTCATCCAGCCTGGCATTTAGCATGATATACTCTGCATATAAGTTAAATAAGCAGGGTGACAATATACAACCTTGACATACTTCTTTCCCAACTTGGAACCAGTCTGTTGTTCCATGTCCAGTTCTAACTGTTGCTTCTTGACTGCATACAGATTTCTCAGGAGGCAGGTCAGATGGTCTGGTATTCCTGTCTCTTTAAGAGTTACTATGGGCAAGAATCCCTTAGAAGAAATGGAGTAGTCCTCATAGTCAACAAAAGAGTTCAAAATGCAGTACTTGGGTGCAGTCTCAAAAACAACAAAATGATCGCTGTTCGTTTTCAAGGCAAACCATTCAATATTACAACAATCCAAGTCTATGCCCCAACCAGCAACGCTGAAGAAGCTGAAGTTGAACCGTTCTATGAAGACCTACAAGACCTTCTAGAACTAACACCCAAAAAAGATGCCCTTTTCATTATAAGGGACTGAAATACAAAAGTAGGAAGTCAAGAGGTACCTGGAGTAACAGGCAAATTTGTCCTTGGAGTACAAAATGAAGAAGGGCAAAGGCTAACAGAATTTTACCAAGAGAACACACTGGTCATAGCAAACACCCTCTTTCAACAAAACAAGAGAAGACTCTACACATGGACATCACCAGATGATCAATACTGAAATCAGATTGAATATATTCTTTGCAGCCAAATATGGAGAAGCTCTATACAGTCAGCAAAAACAAGACCAGGTGCTGACTGTGGCTCAGATCATTAACTCCTTATTGCCAAATTCAGACTTAAACTGAAGAAAGTAGGGAAAACCACTAGACCATTCAGGTATGATTTAAATCAAATCCCTTAGATTATACAGTGGAAGTGACAAACAGATTTAAGGGATTAGATCTAATAGAGTGCCTGAAGAACTATGGACAGAGGCTTATGCCATTGTACAGCAGGCAGTGATCAAGATCATCCCCAAGAAAAAGAAATGCAAAATGGTTGTCTGAGGAGGCCTTACAAACAGCTATGAAAAGAAAAGAAGTGAAAGGCAAAGGAGAAAAGGAAAGATATACCCATTTGAATGCAGAGTTCCAAAGAATAGTAAGGAGAGATAAGAGAGCCTTCCTCAGTGATCAGTGCAAAGAAATAGAGGAAAACAATAGAATGGGAAAGACTAGAGATCTCTTCAAGAAAATTAGAGATACCAAGGGAACATTTCATGCAAAGATGAGCACAATAAAGGACAGAAATGACACAGACCTAACAGAAGCAGAAGATATAAAGAAGCGTGCCTTGGAATCCATGAAATATACAATAAGAGCTTAGTCAATGCTAGTTAGTGATGATACTAGCCAGGTACTCCCATTTTGCAAGGTCTGGTTCAAAACTTAGATTTTCTTCCTCATCTTCTTTCTTCCAAGCAAAGCAAATCTGCATTTTAAAATAAATGTATAGGAAAAAAATCTGACAGCCACTTTAGTATCCTGGATAAGACCAGATGAGAGACTTAAATATCTACCCTGATGTTTTCTACTCTATATTAAAATTGAAATAGTACACACACACACACACACACATATATATATTTGTTCAATAGTGTACACACTAGGAGTATACAGCCTACTGGCTTTTCAAAAGCAGAGCACCCTGTGGAACGGGACACCCAAATCAAAGACTTGCCTATTCTCCCAGTCATTGTTTCTCTTCCATCCCAGGTACCCCCAGTCATCCCTGTTTCTCTGTCCTCACTGCCGCTCCCTGCTGGTCCCTGCCTGGGCACAGCCCGAGGTCGGCTGTCTGCTTACTGCAAGTAGGCTCCGTCTTGTCTGCCAGCCTGCTGCCTCTGTTCCATCCAACATGCCCTCTCCTTTGCTGTCAGACAGAGCCCATGTCTTTCTCTTCTGCTTCAGTGGGTTTCCTGGCCTCCCTCTACCTATACACAGGACCTTTTATCATCTGACCCCTGGCTGCCTTTCCAGGCCCATTTTCAGGTCCTTGCAATATGCACAGACCCCATAGTCAAACTGAACTGACCTGGACACTCATGCCACACCACCACACTCAGTCGGATCTGGCTGTTTTTCATTCTGCCTGGAGGTCCGTTCTGTCTTTCCTAATCCTGAACTTCAGCCCCACCCCCACATCCCCAAATCACTAGGAAAAGTCCTAGTGTTTTGGAAAACTTATCCTGCAAAACCCTTCTTCAATATCTGCTCTGAGAAACCTTCCCAGACGTACACAGGCACGATTAATCACTGTTCTCTGGGCTCTTATAACAATTTGTGTATATAGGTAGTAAAGTCCGCATCGAAGCACAGTCTATTTTTTTGCTCATGTGATTTTTGTCCTCCATCAGACTGAAGGATGTGGGTGATGTCTTACCCACTCTGTGGTCTCAATTCCTGACTCAGCACATAATAGCTGGATGAATGGATAGTTGCTATGATAGATGAATAGATGGATGGGTAGAGAGTGAAGAAGAACTGAATGGTAGAAGAGAAAAAGGAACTAGATTGTAGTTGGTTGCAGAGATGGATAAATAATTAAAAATATAGAAAGATGAACGATGGATACATGCACGCAGAAATGTACAGATAAATGGATGCAAGCATGCATGGATGCATGGAAACAGAAATGGATGACCGATGATACACGTAGATGGATGGATGGGTGATGGATGGATGGACAGGTAAACGGAGAAATGAATAGGAGGACGGATGGAAGTGACTGCATCTATAAAAGAACGGGTTTTATATGAAAAGTAGGAAGGCAGAACTTGGTTAATGGAGATAAGAGAAGGAACGAAAGACTCTTAACTATTTGTGTAACTTCCTGTGGACCCCAAGAGGCTATGTTTTTTCCAGTAGTCATGTACAGATGTGAGAGTTGGATCATAAAGAAGGCTGAATGCCAAAGAATTAATGCTTTCAAACTGTGATGCTGGAGAAGACTCCCGAGAGTCCCTTGGACAACAAGGAGATCAAACCAGTCAATCCTAAAGGAAATCAACCCTAAATATTCATTGGCAGGACTGATGCTGAAGCTGAAGCTCCAATACTTTGGCCACATGATGCAAAGAGTTGATTCATTGGAAAAGACCATGATACTGGGAAAGATTGAAGGCAGTAAGAGAAGGGGATGACAGAGGATGAGATGGTTGGATGGCATCCCCAACTCAATGGACATGAGTTTGAGTAGACTCCAGGAGATGGTGAAGGACAGGGAGTCTGGTGTACTGCAGTCCATGGGGTCACAAGGAGTCGGACACAACTTAGTGAATGAACAGCAACAAAATGGGTGAAAGGTCAGGCTCAGTGGACAGTGTAGAACCATTTGGATGATTACCTGTGAGTAGGCTCAAAGGGAGCAAACCCCCACTAGAGCCTGCTGCCTTTCTGCAATGTGGGGCAGGGTGGGTGGTAGGTGGAATGCCCTCAGCATCAAATGGCAATGAGCACCATGGTCAAGAGACCAGGCTTTCCTCTCCCACAGGCCTAGGTATGAGTCTCAACTAGGCCACCTGCCACCCTTGGGGCCTTGGCAAAGTTCCTTATCCCACTAAACCTCACATTAGTCATATGCAAATTCTGGACCACCATAGTCCTACCTCAGTGGCCTGAGCTGTATATTAGATGAGCTGCTGGTGCTGCTAAGTCGCTTCAGTCGTGTCCGACTCTGTGCGACCCCATAGGCTGCACCCACCAGGCTTCCCCATCCCTGGGATTCTCCAGGCAAGAACCCTGGAGTGGGTTGCCATTTCCTTCTCCAATGCGTGAAAGTGAAGTCATTTAGTCGTGTCCGACTCTTAGCGACCCCATGGACTGCAGCCTACCAGGCTCCTCCGTCCATGGGATTTTCCAGGCAAGAGTACTGGAGTGGGTTGCCATTGCCTTCTCCAATTAGATGAGCTAAGGGATTATAAGTGATTCTCACGGTGCTCAGCACAGAATAAGCCCTCAGAGCCCAGAGAAATTACATGAAAGAACTTGTTGCTACTTTCTATAAAGAGGGTAGTGGCCATGATCAGTGGTTCCAAGCACAGTCCTCGGACCCTGCCCTCTCTCCCTCAGGGGTCTACACTCAGAACCGGTGGCATCTACACCCTGTTGTACAGCCTACCACTTTAATTCACAATAGATGGACTTTCTAACTGATTACATAGTAAGTTTCCAGATGATGTTGAAGATGACTAATTGAGAGCCTCTTGATATCCTAGAATCCCAAGTCAGTAGGATTTCAGAGTGGAGAGCTGGGAAGTCTTCCTGGAAGAGGCAGCAAGAAAAGGACAGAAAAGAAGGTGATCAGCTCAATGATGAGCCTTTTCCTGGCTAGCTCCTGTTTTCTCTCTCTTTCTCTCTCTCTCTCTCTCTCTGTTTTTCTCCCTCCCTATCTACTAGCCACCCTACATGGACCAGCCCTCCTTCTGAATTCTGTGATCACAAGGACTCTGGGTCTTGAGCCCCAAGAAGGAACAGCATCCTCGGCGAGTCCTGGAAGCCAGCTCAACCTTGGGCCCCCTCGCCCCACACCGATGCCAGGCCACAGGATCCAGGCTGGGCTGCAGCCAGCCGGATGCATCGCTTGTAGATGGATAAAAGCTCTGCAGTTTATGGCTCCGAAGCAAAGCTGGGGCTTTGTTTGGCTTTGTTTTAAATTAGCAAGGCAGGGGGTTGGCGTGGGGGTGGGGGAGAGGGAGAGGAGCCAAGGCTTGTTCAGGACGAGTTCCTGCTGCGTCCTGCATCTCAAAGATCCCCTGGGCAGCCCTTAATGAAGCCGCCTGAGCTCATCACGCCTCTGCCTTGCCTCTCCACCTGCACTTGTCTCGCTGGGGGAGGGAGAGGGCTTCCCAGGGCCGCCCGCCCTGTCACTCAGCCCCATCACCCTCTGTTCCCGTGATGAGTCCCTGAATGAGCCTATTAATTGTGTCCCAGGGTCTCGATGGGGCTGAAGTGGGAGCCGTGACATCCTCAGAAAGACTGGGAGGTATGATTTATCTTTGCTCGGGGAGGGGAGGGATGCACCTGCCATCGGGCACATTGCAGGGGGCGCTGGCACTGCTAGCCAGGGCCCAGGATGATCTGCCTGGTCGGTGAGGGACTCCCAACCTGAGCTCAATAGCTCTTGGTGGCTTGGGGAGGGTGGAAGGGCCCCCGAAGAGAGAGGCACCTTCCCCACAAATTAACATGTGAAACTGTTAATTCTCACTGCAACTGTCGTTGGTGATCATCTCCCCTTCTCGGCACCTGCTGTCAGGCCTGGAGTTGTTCCGCACATGCCAGTCAGGGTCTCTGGTGCTCTCTGCATGGTACCGGGATCCATGGGACAGATGCCACCCCTACGGTGCCTGACAGAACAGGAAGGGCAACTGGTGAGACTGCCCTTCATCAGCGGGCAATGCTCTGCATCTGCTCCCCCTCTTTCCCGACTGGAAGCACTTTTTGGTACCTGAAGGGGCGGGGGGACAAAGGCTGTGCCTCCCCTGGAGCAGACTGTACTTCTGATCTTCATTCCTCTTCCTCCCACGCTGCAAGGAGAGAATTGCCACTCTTCCCATTTCTCAGATGAGGAAAGTGAACTGAGCCACAGGGTTTTTAGGTAACTAAACACTGGTTTGTGAGCATGTTAAGTCGCTTCAGTCATGTCCGACTCTTTGCGACCCCATGGACTGTAGCCCGCCAGGCTCTTCTGTCTATGGGGATTCTCCAGGCAAGAATACTGGAGTGGGTTGCCATGCCCTCCTCCAGGGGATCTTTCTGACCCAAGGATCGAACCCACATCTCTTATGTCTCCTGCACTGCCAGGTGGGTTCTTTACCACTAGTGCCATGGGGGAAGCCCAAACATTGGTTCAGTTCATAGTGAAAGGGGAAAAGAATCAATAAGACTATCTGCCAAGTAAGGCTCACTCATTCTCACAAGGAGACTGGGGCTCCCGCAGACCTGCCAGACAAGCTCCCAGAGGGACCCAGGAGCCCTAATGGTTTGAGGGACTTTTCTCTGAAGATGGAGCCTGACTTGCTTGGCCCCAGCTTCACTGTGTCACCTGAAGCACAGAGAAAGGAAAGATCTGAGCCCCAGTACTCTTGTGCTAAGTGGCCAGCATCCTCCTCTTCACTAACAAAGGGAGGAAGTGATGCTCAGAGAGGTCACTTGTCTGCCGTGACGGAGCTGGACCAGGCAGAGGGAGGACCAGCGCTCATGATGCTGTCTGTAGCCAAAGTTCTGGAGCCGCTTCTCTGGAGTCCAGTGTGCATTAGGCTAACCCCGTACGTAAGTATCCTGTCTCCAGAGGATGCATCTGAGAAGTTCTCAGGCCTTTGGGCTGTTTGGACAAAGATGTCTGGCGTTTCAAAGGCTTCAAGAACAATCCAGCATTTCCCAGCATAGGGTTCAAGAAAAGCTGAGACCGTCTCAGTGCTGAAGCTGACTTTGGCATAAAATGAGTCTCAACACGCTGCAGACCCTTTACTCAATAGGGATCCACTGTGCAGCCAGCTTTATACCTACAGGAACGCCTGTCTGAGGCTATTCTGCCTCTGAGAGAATCAGTATTAAAAAGCCACACGACAGTAATAGAGATGTTTCCAAACCAGCCGCCCTGCCGTTAGCCAGGAAGCCGAAAGCTGAGAACTCATAACTGAAGGGCCAAGCCTGCAGCCCACCACAGCTCTCCTCTGCAATGTGGGGCTATTAATTCAGCCTTTACAACCCGCAGAGCTGCGGTAGAATCGGAAAAAGGCACCTCAACTCCTTGTAATTCTTCCCTGCTCAATATATTTCCCTGTAAATATATTCCAATGCAGAAAAGGGTCTGCGGGAGGTGAGACGGCAGATCTATTAGCATTTTGATGGGTTTTTCCCAACACATGGAACAAGAGGGCTTTAAAATTCATCGCTCAGAGATTAATCCTTCCATCACCCCTCTCCCTCCACAGCTGGAGGTGGCCAAGAACTTTTTACCCCTTTCAGATCTTGATTAGGAAAAAGAAAGTTAGGAACTCAGCTCAGTCTCAAGAGTGCTACAGAGAAGAGAGAGCTGCGTTATCTAGACTGCATGTGTAGAGCCCTCCAAACACAATTAAATGGCAGAATCAGGCATGGGGGGTGAGGGGGGGCAGTCAGAAGGCTGAGATACTAAGTGGGGGTTGGGAGCTTCTCTGACTCAACAGAAGCACACAGCCAGTCCTGGAGAGGAGCCCTGCTAGCTCGGAATGGCACGGTTCATCTTTTGTAATGGACGAAGGCCAGGCCTCTCAACATGCCTGTTCGCTCACTCGACGAGCACGGCAGAAGAATCACTATGTGTCACCTATTAGGTGCTTGGGAAAGAAGGATCAGGAAGACGGTTCGGCTCAACAAATCTCTGCTCTCAGAAAACTCAGTCTAGATGGGGAGACAGAAGGAAATTGACAAATACAAGAAAATGCAGCAGGCGACTGAGGCCAATGTAGTTGCCCTGGGACCCCAAGGTGGGGGGGTTCGGTTCAGTTCAGTTCAGTCGCTCAGTCGTGTCCGACTCTTTGTGACCCCATGAACTGCAGCACGCCAGGCCTCCCTGGTGGGGAGGGTGGGGTACCTCAATCAAGCTGGGCTGAAGGACAAGTCACACCCTTGGGGGACACCTGGTCCTTCCTCGAAACTTGCTTTTGAAAAAAAAATTGAATGTGAGGGAATATTAAGTTTGGAAGGTGAAGCGTGCCATTAGCTAGGATATGATCAGGAAGAATATATAGACACTGGTAGGATAAATAACTGAACTTTCAACATCACACTGGAGCACTGTTAAGCAGACTCACCCAAGGAGCGATTATCTAGGGCAGGGGTCCCAGACCTCCAGGATCTAATGCCTGATGATCTGAGGTGGAGCTGATGTAATAATAATAGAAATAAAGTGCACAATAAATGCAATGAGATTGAATCATCCTGAAACCATCCTCCCCTCCCCAGCCAGGTCTGTGGAAAAGCTATCTTCCGTGAAATAGGCCCCTGGTGACAAAAAGGGGTGGGGGACCGCTGATCTAGAGGATTCTAGAGAAATGTGACTTTGACTCATGGGAGGTCACAGATGAATTTGTAGATGTTTTTCAGTCTGGTAGAAAAGATAACCCAAAGGTGGGATTAAGCTTTGTGTATCCAATCCAGCCATCTTCTCCCAGTATTCTTTCTCCCTTGCCTACATAACTGCTGACTCTCTAGTTCTCCTGAGAACCAGCTTTACCCACGAGCTTCTCCTGTTGGCTCCCTCACTTACAAGTTAAATCAGTCTTTGGTCTTTGTTCATTTTAGATTTACATGTGATTCAGGATTTATAATTTTTTGAAAAGTATACTTCGACAGTACACACCCAATTACACACACACACACACGTACATACATGCACACAATGCACAGCGGTAAAAGTGGAAAAAAACTACAGCAAAATGTTACCAGGGGGCATCTTTAGGTAACTGGTGTTTGTGTATGAGTGATTTTTACAATCAGAAAAAAAGCAATAAACATTATTTTTTAAACGGAGAAATACGCACCCATGTAAGATCCCCAGGCTAGCTAATACAAGCTGCTTGCTCATCCCGTCTGTCAGGGCATATGGGGCTCTAAGCACCTAAGTGGACCACCTCATTAAGGCCTCACCATCACACCATCCATGCCAAAACTACCATTACTCTTCCCATTCTACAGATGAGGAAATGGAAGCATACCAGTTAGCCTCAGATTCTGAATCTCAACAGTAAGAGCCAGGATCTGAACCCCAGGCAGCCTGGGCCCCACAGCCTGCCTGCCTAACCACCCTGCCAGACGCCTGCCTCCCAAGTGGAAAAGGAAGAAATAAACACATCTGCCAGGCTGCCAGGGTCAGGCTTGGAGAAGACCGTGTTCCCACCCACTCCCAGAGCACCATGTGCTGGGAAGTCGAGCGCAAACCTCGCCAGCCTTGAATTGAATTCACATGTGTCTCTCCCACACTTGCAGGCTGGGAGTGCTCTTCTCCATTCTTGGAATCTCCCATCAGGACTCAGTGGATGCTCAGCACATGTCTCAGAACACTTCTCTCCCTGCTCTGATGGCAACTCTTCTAGCTAACCCCGTTCAGGGACTCTAAAAGGTAGCCTCTAATTAATAGCACACTCCATCTCTCTCCTTGCCCACACAGGCACTGGTTTATTACCTGTATCTTAAAGCAAAGGGCAGCCTGGCTTCAGCAAAGAGGGGTTCAGCGTGTTGGAAAGGGACCTGGCCTTGGAATCCTGGAGGACATGGGCTCCTGCCTCCAAATCACTGTGTGACCTTGGGCAAGCCACCAAGCATCTCTGGGCCATGGCCTTGCCCTTAAAATGGGCAAGAGGGACCCGCTGTGCTGTGACGCCCCAGATGTCTTGCCAGCATCAATCTTGCTGTCGCTTCTGGGGTGTTTTATATGCAGCAGATGTGGAGCACATACCAGAGACCCATGCCTATTGATTCTTAGTAAAGCTCTTCACGTGGCAGGTCACTGCTGGTTAAATCTGTGTGGAAATTAGGTGCTAAGGGAAGAATACCCTGTGATCTGGAAAACCAAATTGGGGTGGAGGGCTGCAAAAGGGGGAGTGGGGAAAGTACTTCATCTCAATAGGGCTCTTAAGAGCCCCTACAAACTACCATATCTGTGGATTCATTCTGCCCACAATTTATTATTATTTACTTTGGTCAAATATGTTTACAGAGTTGGGCAGGATTGTTTGGGTAAATACTCTGTTTCAGAAGATTCCAAGCCAAAAGCCCCATTTTCCTTGATTTAACAATAAATATCCATCCACCTCTACCTATGACTTTGAGGAAGGCAGAAGAGAATAATTCAGAAATGTCAGCCGCTAAGTGTCAATATTGAAAAACACATCTCTAGGTGATTAATTAAGATCAATGGCCAAAAGAAACACAGGAGAGCCCTCTTCTTAAAATGGGAAATGATACTGCTAATGAAAATGATTCTAGCAGACGTGTCAGCCTCTGATGCCTGGGTGAGTTCATGCCCCTTTCAGGATCTCAGTTTCATTAACTGTTACCTAATGGCCTGTGATTCTCAGAATGGGTTTCCCAGGGGTTCCTCAGGAGTCACCCACGAGGAGAGGGAGAGGAGAGGGGGGACCAGCCGCCTATGCCTGCTTCACCAGGGCAGCTCCTCTCTGAGTTGTTTTGGAGGCTTCATGGTGAACTTTTTTTGAGGTCTGTGACCACAAGTAAGTTGAATGCCACTGGACTAAGTCATCCCAGACCTTTTTCACTTTGGCGTCCGGAATCTGGGATGCTGAAGATGGCACCTTGGTTAAGAAACTCCAAGGTCATCTGAAGGGCAAATGGCTTTTCATCCGAAGGCCTCATAGTGGTCCGTGTGGAACAGCACTGGGGACAGAATGCCTCTGACTCTGGGATGGGCTCTCTGAATGTGCATGCATGTGTGCTCAGCCGCTTCAGTCGCATCTGACTCTTTGTGACCCTCTGGACTGTAGCCCGCCAGGCTCTTCAGTTCATGGGATTCTCCAGGCAAGAATACTGGAGTGGGTTACCATGCCCACCTCCAGGGGATCTTCCTGACTCAGGGATCGAATTTGTGCCTCCTGCATTGCAGGCAGATTCTTCACCCACTGAGCCACCTAGGAATCCTTTACAATGAGTGACTGAGGCCCAAAGAGGGTAAGAGATTTACCCAAGGTTCATAAGGAGCTTGTACTAGAGGAGGATTAATTTTCAGACTCCCATCTTGAAATCCCATTTCTTCCCACTCCACGTCGGCACCACTGGGCCACTCAGGACAGCGTGCTTTGGGGGTCAAAGCTTAGCACAAGTGCAGGTCGCTGCCCTGTCACAGACCCAGCTATGCCTCCCAGGCTCCTGTCTCACCACCCTTAAAATGGGAATGATTTTCATACATAACCTGTAGGGCTGTTGCAAGTACTCAGGAGGACAGTATATGCCATTTTTTGCCATAACCTGGGGCAAAGACAGGGACACAAAGTAAAGTGGATCCTTCCGCTGGGCTCGGTGCAGGAAGCATAGCATCTTTCTCCTGATTTCCACCCCCTTCCCGCATCAGCAGTGGCAAGCTGACCACCATCCCTGTTTCCCTGGTCACCTCTCCTGGGGACACCAAGAAGAAGAGGAATGGGATCCAGTGAGATGTTATGACGTTGTGTCCCTCCAAAGTCAAGCATGAATCACCGTCTTGAACTTTCTGGTTTCTCCTGACCTCATTTTAAGTTCTAGGCTCCAAATAAAACGATGTCTCCTCAGCACTGGGAAATGGCTAAAGAGCAACTTCAGGTTGGCGCACAGTCTGCCTAATGAGATGGAATCCACTCATTTGTAGCGTCAGGGAAATTAAGATGTGGAAGGAACTTTATCTCTGAGCCTCTGAGATACTGCAGAAGAAAGTGACGATCCCTCTAAATGCAAACTGGTCGCTTCGCCTCTGTTGTGAGAGAGGAAACCAAGGTCCAGAGAGGCTGAGTGATTCTGCCTGCGTCACACAGCCATAGAGTCTTTGGGTTAAAGAAACTGGGTGAGAATCAGATCTCCTGACCTCAAGGCTCTGCTGGGACTTGGAGGGGCGGGGAGTGGAGGGGATGAGGCGGAGCAAGGGTCAGGAGGGAAGTCTGAGTGTGAAAATGACCGTTCACACCTCCGAGTGTAAGTAGAGAGTGTAAGGCTCATGAGAGCACGAGCCTCTGAGGAAGAAGGAGAAACCTCTGGGGCATCTGACCTCCCCGCTGCACTTCAACTGTGAGCAGAGAAGTGTGAACAAGCGTGAGCAAGAGGGCTCTGAGCGGGGAGTGAATGAACGGGCGAGTGAGGGGAAATCCGAGTGTTGGAGAGAGAGAACAAGAGGAGGAAAAGCATTTGGGCCGTTTTCAAATTCCCACAGTCAAATAAATCAAAACAGATTGTTCTCAGACAAAGAGCCCATTTCAAACCACATCCTTTACCCCAAAGTCCACCCTCAATGGCCCACCTGATGCATTCTCACGGCCGACAGTAACAGCGATGGTAACATTCACAGTCAGGATTCTTGAACAGTCCTGAGGAGCAGGTGTGATCAACACCCACTTTCCAGATCAGGCCACTGAGGCTTGGACAGGGGAAGTCCCTTGGTCCCTACATTTCCTTGCCTGGGTGATTCCTGGGATAAGGAAGCCTGGTGAGCAGTGGAGATGCAGCCAGCAAGCACCTTCCAGAAGCACTCTGTTCCTGAGGACCCTCCCCTTAAGGAGGGCTGCTCTGGCCACTGCAAGCAGGATGGAGAAGCAGGCACCAGGACCAAGAAGGGAGTGAAGATGGCAGGTTCCCAGCTGTCCACAGGGCAAAGCAGATGCCCGCCTCTGCAGGAGTACCTGGCACCATGATGGGCAGTATTAGCTATTAGGAGCTGTGGGCATCACTTTGCCTGGGCGCCTGGCCCTGACCAGCCAGAGGAAGGCCCTGCCCTTCCATGAAAGCCAGGCCCTGGTGCACAGGACTAGACCAGAGAGAAGGTCTCCCATCTCCCACATCGACCTCAGTAAAGGGACGTGGGCCACATCTCAGTGACCATAGCCTCTCATGCTCCCAGTGGACATGAAGGGACAGCACCAGGCAAATGTCGCTCTGCCAGGCAGACCCAGCCACAAGACACACCACGCATTTTCTCATCCTAATCTTGTCCTGACCCCTGAACAATCCTTTGCAGTGGGTGTTACTCTTCTGGCTTTGCAAACAGGTTAACCGAGGCTCAGAGAGACTAAATAACTTGCCCAACGTCTACAAAATTTTAAGTGTCCGTGTGGTCGGGACCGAAGCCAGCCTGACCTGGAGACTTTGCCCATTCTATGTCACCCATCACTCACCAACAAAGCCTTTCTCTCTGAAGGAGGCTGGGAGTCCCTGAGGGCAGCGTTTCAAAGGCAAATCCCAACAAACAACCTGAAACAGACAATCTGCCCCGAGGGGGCAGCCCCTGCTCACCCTCAGCCTGCTCTTGCCCTGAAGGCGCCCCTTTGTCAAGGAAACCAGAAACCTAGAGTTCTATACTACATCTCTTTTTCAACTGGCTAGAATTCTGTTTTCTGTTAACAATGCAATATATTGAAATATAACCTATAAGCAGAAAAGTACCTGGATCTGAAATGCACAGCTCCGTAAATAGTCCCAAACTGGACACACCTGTAAACCCAGCAAGCAGAACACAAAAAGAAACAAAGCAGCTCCCAGAAGCCCCTGGTGCCCTCTTCCAGGCTCTTCCCGACTTATGCCCAAATGGAACCACTATCATGGCTTGATTTAACACCATTGCTTCATTTCGCTGACTTTGAACTTTATATAAATAGAATCCTTCTGTGTATTCGTTTTCACCTCTGGGGTCTTTTGCTCAATATCAGTTTTCTGAGATTTCCCCCCAAATTGCCATCAGCAGCAAGAGTGCATTCACTGTCTGCTGTGTAGCACTCCTATATCCATTCTAGGACTCATGAAAATTGAGTTGTTTCCAGGTATCATCTCTCATGGAGAACGAGGGCACAGACATTCTTATACATGCCTTTTAGGAGCACATGTACACGTCCTATTGGAAGTATACTTAAGAATGGAATTCTTGGCTCATATGATCTCTGTATGCATGGTCTATGTATGCTTTAGCTGGGCTTCCTAGGTGGCTCAGTAGGTAAAGAATCCACCTGCAATGCAGGAGATGCAGGCAGACACAGGTTCGATCCCCAGGTCAGGAAGATCTCCTGGAGAAGGAAATGGCAACCCACTCCAGTATTCTTGCCTGGAGAATCCCATGGACAGAGGATCCTGGTGGGCTACCGTCCACTGGGTCGCAAAGAGTCGGACATGACCGGAAGCGACTAAGCACGCACGCACACCCAATATTTTAATGTTCAGTCGGTTACGTCCTAAACATTGTGCGCCTTAAACAAAATACATCTCCAGCTAGAATCTGGCCTGCAGGCCACCATGTTCATGTTGCACCTTTGGCCTCTGCTCTTCATTCATTGTAGCCACCAGCCAAACCATCTTCTGCAGTGCCTCACACATTCATCTGATACAGTAGGGAAGATTCTAACATTCCCCCTCACCACACTGATGAGTGACTGAGACCTCAGTTAGTATCAAAGGCCGTCCTTCAGCGACTATTTCTCTCAGTTCAGTTCAGTTCATTTCAGTTGCTCAGATGTCTCCAACTCTTTGCGACCTCATGAATCACAGCACACCAGGCCTCCCTGTCCATCACCAACTCCCGGAGTTCACCCAAACCCATGTCCATTGACTTGGTGATGCCATCCAACCATCTGATCCTCTCTCATCCCCTTCTCCTCCTGCCCTCAATCTTTCCCAGCATCAGGGTCTTTTCAAATGAGTCAACTCTTCACATCAGATGGCCAAAGTACTGGAGTTTCAGCTTCAACATCAGTCCTTCCAATGAACACCCAGGACTGATCTCCTTTAGGATGGACTGGTTGGATCTCCTTGCAGTCCCAGGGACTCTCAAGAATCTTCTCCAACACCACAGTTCAAAAGCATCAATTCTTCTGTGCTCAGCTTTCTTTATAGTCCAACTCTCACATCCATACATGACCACAGGAAAAACCACGGCCTTGACTAGATGGACCTTTGTTGGCAAAGTAATGTCTCTGCTTTTGAATATGCTGTCTAGGTTGGTCATAACTTTCCTTCCAAGGAGTAAGTGTCTTTTAATTTCATGGCTGCAATCACCATCTGCAGTGATTTTGGAGCCCAGAAAAATAGTCTGTCACTGTTTCCACTGTTTCCCCATCTATTTCCCATGAAGTGATGGGACCGGATGCCATGATCTTAGTTTTCTGACTATTGAGCTGTAAGTCAACTTTTTCACTCTCCTCTTTCACTTTCATCAAGAGGCTCTTTAGTTCTTCACTTTCTGCCATAAGGGTGGTGTCATCTGCATATCTGAGGTTATTGGTATTTCTCCCGGCAATCTTGATTCCAGCTTGTGCTTCTTCCAGCCCAGCGTTTCTCATGATGTACTCTGCATAGAAGTTAAATAAGCAGGGTGACAATATACAGCCTTTATGTACTCCTTTTCCTGTTTGGAACCAGTCTGTTGTTCTATGTCCAGTTCTAACTGTTGCTTCCTGACCTGCTTATAGGTTTCTCAAGAGGCAGGTCAGGTGGTCTGGTATTCCCATCTCTTGAAGAATTTTCCACAGTTTATTCTGATCCACACAGTCAAAGGCTTTGGCATAGTCAATAAAGCAGAAATAGATGTTTTATCTGGAACTCTCTTGCTTTTTCGATGATCCAGAGGATGTTGGCAATTTGGTCTCTGGTTCCTCTGCCTTTTCTAAAACCAGCTTGAACATCTGGAAGTTCACAGTTCATGTACTGCTGAAGCCTGGCTTGGAGAATTTTGAGCATTACTTTACTAGTGTGTGAAATAAGTGCAATTGTGCGGTAGTTTGAGCATTCTTTGGCATTGCCTTTCTTTGGGACTGGAATGAAAACTAACCTTTTCCAGTCCTGTGGCCACTGCTGAGTTTTCCAAATTTGCTGGCATATTGAGTTCAGCACTTTCACAGCATCATCTTTCAGGATTTGAAATAGCTCAACTGGAATTCCATCACCTTCACTAGCTTTGTTCATAGTGATGCTTCCTAAGGCCCACTTGACTTCACATTTCAGGATGTCTGGCTCTAGGTTATTGATCACACCATCGTGATTACCTGGGCCATGAAGATCTTTTTTGTACAGTTCTTCTGTGTATTCTTGCCACCTCTTCTTAATATCTTCTGCTTCTGTTAGGTCCCTACCATTTCTGTCCTTTATTGAGCCCATCTTTGCATGAAATGTTCCCTTGGTATCTCTAATTTTCTTGAAGAGATCTCAGGTCTTTCCCATTCTGTTGTTTTCCTCTATTTCTTTGCACTGATCACTGAGGAAGGCTTTCTTATCTCTCCTTGCTATTCTTTGGAACTCTGCATTCAAATGGGTATATCGTTCCTTTTCTGCTTTGCTTTTCACTTTCCTTCTTTTCACAGCTATTTGTAAGGCCTCCTCAGACAGCCATTTTGCTTTTTTGCATTTCTTTTTCTTGGGAATGGTCTTGATTCCTGTCTCCTGTACAATGTCATGAACCTCCATCCATAGTTCTCTATGAGGATAAAATTACTGGGTTGGCCTAAAAATTTGTTCAGATGTTTCTGTAACATCTTATAGAAAAATCCGAAAGAATTTTTGGCCAGCCCAACACATTGCAATCATTTGAACAATCTCTTCAAACTACACATGCCCAGCACTGCGCTAGTACTGATCAGACTTCCTGAGAACACAGACACCCAGGCATGATTATTTGGGAATGTATCCTAATTAAGAACCTTTGCGTGAGGCCATAGAGCACAAAGCCAGTGACAGCAGAGCACCCAGCTTCCAAGCAGCTAGTCTCTAGCACCCTGGAGGTGCTCCATCACTTCAGTCGTGTCTGACTCTGTGTGACCCTCTGGACTGTCACCCGCCAGGCTCCTCTGTCCATGGGAGTCTCCAGGCAAGAATCCTAGAGTGCCGTGCCCTCCTCCAGGGGATCTTCCCGACCTAGGCATTGAACCCACATCTCTTTGTGTCCTCTGCATTGGCAGGTGGGCTCTTTACCACTAGTGCCACCTGGGAAGCCTACCTAGCACCCTAGGGTACCCTAAATCTACCCTGTGGGCTAACACTCCAACTTCCTCCAACCATAACAGACATCAATAATTGATCTTGGCCCTCCTTCCTGCTGAGCCCAAGTAACCCAGCCTGATCTACCCTTCAGCAGACCCTACTAATTGATCAGAGTTGGCATTTGAGATTAAACGTATTTGCCACCAGGCCTTCCCAGTTGGCGCTAGTGGTAAAGAACCCATCTCCCAGTACAGGAGACTTTGGAGATGTGGGTTAGACGCCTAGGTCGGGAAGATCCCCTGGATGAGGGCATGGCAACCCACTCAGGATTCTTGCCTGGAGAATCCCATGGACAGAGGAGCCTGGCAGGCTATGGTCCATAGGTTTGCAAAGAGTCGGACACGACTGGAGCAACTTAGCATGCCCACGTGTGTATTTGCTGCTCCTGCTATTCAGTATTGGCCTCTGGAAATGCTTGCTCCTTTCTCAAGTGGCTCAGCTTTTTTAACATCTGGATGGGTAAGAAACAGAGAAGGGACCAAACCCAAGCCTGGCTCCATTCTTCAACTGCTCTGATTCTGATTCCCACGCCAACCCAAGAAGCTTGCCATGAAGATAATTTATCTCTGCCCTGGGATATTTTTGTTTGTTTGGGTTTTTGGCTATGGGTTTTATGGGTGGCAAACAAGTCCAGAGAGGGCTAGTGCCTTGCCCAAGGGGAACTTGAACCATCTCCCCATTGCTAATCCAGGGCTCTTTCACTCTCTCCAGGGGACCTCTCACAACCAATTAGGAACTACTGGAAAAGCCAGAAACACAGTGGTAACCTCATTCATCCCGCACCAATCACATCTGGTTCACTTCTTCCCTGCTAAGCAGTAAACAGTGGAGACAGCGTCCAGGCTGGCCGCGGGCTGGGATCTCAGCTCAGAGACAAGGCCTCGGCCCACAGCCGGCGAGAAGTCATTCTCAAGCTGATCCCTGGGCTCCAAGAAAGAGATTTTCCCTAATGCAGCTGAGTTCGGTGACCCAACATGGTTGAAAATTGTTGTTTTCCAATGCGATAATCCACACAAACCCAGGGAGGGCTCCAAGATGAAGAGCTTCCAGCAGCAGCCAGGGAGGGGCGGGGGGGGGCCTCTGTGGTCCCACCGCTTTCTGTCTTTATTAACATTTGCAGAAAAACTCACAGTGCGCTTTGCTGCAAATGAAAACCAAGCAATTTCATTTTCTCCCCTCAACCAGGCCAGATGGCTCCTTCTCGCTCTTCTCCCCTTGCTCATGCTAGAATTTTTTTTTTTTTCTTTTAAGCTCAAAAATACTAAAAGATCCCTCACATCTGCAGATCTGCCTTTCCAGGTCATTTTTAGCCAAAGGTACCCAAAACTGAGTCCTTGGATTGTCTTAAAACAGCATCTCCCCCCTTGGGAACAGCTGTATCTTCACCTCCAAAGTCTTTGCCTTCTATAGAGCTTTGGGGCTCCCTGGGGTGGCAGAGGAAGGCACCCAACATGCCCGTCCACGCCCACATCCACATCGGAGACTGAAGGCAAGACCCGGAATGCCTGCAGTGCTTGGGAGACGTCCAGCTCAAAATGTGGGGAATTCCTACCCTTGCACACACCTCTCCCCAAACTTCTGAGGACTCGTGTTCATGGCAGGACCTGATGGAGTTACTCAGCTTCCCACCAACCTGCACTGCTCTTATCTAGTTTCACATGGAATGAAAAGAAACCACCTCGAGGTTGCTCTCTCTCTCTCTCTCTCTCATACACATACACACACACACACACACACACACACACACACACACACACACAAGAAAGTGACAGGGTCAGAATCTACCCATGATGGCCTGACCCCAGGCCCAAGTTCTGACCGCTGCCGCACAAGGTTCTCGTCCCATTACTACTGAACTGGCTGGAATGGACCTTGCCCTAATCCTGTCCCCATCCCAAAGGTACAGTCATCTGCTGCCTTCAACATCGCACTGATTTCCACCATGGCCCTTGGTGATGCCTTAAGGCCCAGGTTCTTGTGTGTGTGCCAAGTCCCTTCAGTCGTGTCTGACTCCTTGTGACCCCATGGATTGTAGCCCTCCAGGCTCCTCTGTCCATGCAATTCTCCAGGCAAAAATACTGGAGTGGGTTACCATGCCCTCCTTCAGGGGATCTCCCTGATCCAGGGCTTGAACCTGCATGTCTTCTGTCTCCTGCATTGGCAGACACGTTCTTTACCATTAGTACCACCTGGGAAGCCCAAGGCCCAGGCTCAGGGCCCAGAAAAACCCATCCAAGTGCACACATGTGTACGCATTGGTGTGACATCAGCTCCTTAATTCTCTTTTGGGGGAATAAATACTACCTCTGTTCACACCATTCTGTTAACTGGCAGGAGAGACAAGACTACAGACGTGTACTAGGGAGATGACCTCCCACTCCCTATGGAAGGACCCTTAAGAAAAATATTCTCTCAAGATCCTTTAGGTACCAAGGCACAGATAGTCTCAGAAAATCAAGCAGCATCAGGAGCCCAGCCAGGACTGGTAAAAAAATCTCTGACAAAGGGCGACTTTGTGTGGGAGGGAAGGAGGGCGAGGTGGGTGCTGGAGAAGCTGAGTTCCCATCATTCTCCAAGTGAGAGCAGTACCAAGCCTGAGTCACCCACATAAGCAACAGGGGATCTTCCAGGAGACCAGAAATTCCATGTCCTCAGAGAGAGGGACAGAGGGGACCTGAGACAGGGGCAAAGGTTGGGACATGAGAGGGGTAGCCAAGAGGGTGAAACCTGAGTCAGGGACCCAGGAGAGAACTGCTCACAGTGGGTGTGGTTCAGGGGCTTCAAGACCAGTGTTGAACTGCGTGGTTATACACCTTCTGGGTGTAGCCCCCTCCACCTCAAATCTTCAGTAAAAGTCTAGTACAGTCATCCCTCAAGACTGATCACAGGACCTCCATGGATAGCAAAATCCACTGATCCTGCGTATAAAATGGTGTAGTATTTACATATAACCTACACCTATCCTTCTGTATCCTTGACATCATCTTATGATAATACCCAAAGGGAAAAGTGAAAGTATGAGTTGCTCAGTCATGTTCGACTTTTTGCGTCTCCATAGACTCACAGGCTCCTCTGTCCATGGAATTCTTTAGGCAAGAATACTGGAGTGGGTTGCCAGGGAATCTTCCCGACCCAGGGATGGAATCTCAGTCTCCTGCACTATAGGCAGATTCTTTACCACCTGAACCACCAAATGTAAATGCTATGTAAATAGTTGTTCTCTCTCTCAGTTGCTCAGTCCTGTCCCACTCTTTGCCACCCCGTGGAGTAGTTCACCGGGCTCCATGGTCCATGGAATTTTCCAAGCAAGAATAGTAGAGTGGGTTACCACCTTTTACTCCAGGGGATCTTCCTAACCCAGGGATTGAAATCACGTCTCTTGCATCTTCCGCACTGGCAGGCAGACTCTTTACCACTGAGCCACTGGGGCAGCCCAAACAGTTGCTGGAGTGTGGCAAATTCAAGTTTTGCTTGTTGTGGAACTTTCTGAAATTTTTACCTTTGAATGTTTTCAATCCACAGTTGGTTGAATCCACCGGTGCAAAATCTGGGGATGCGGAGAGCTGACTGGACACATGATGGAAGAAAGAAAGAATGAATGAATGTCTACACCAAGCAACACCAGGAACCCTCTTCTGCATTCAACAGACCTCCCAGGCCAGGATCCTCTTGCAATGGAAAAGGCCGGGCCTTGTAATGGTTCAGAGAAACCCTTACCACTCCAAACAACCTGGTGATCTATGGGATTCCATTATCTTAGCACCTCAAGTTTCCCTTCCATAAAACAAGGATTAAAAATCTCACCCCAGTCGGCCTGTTGGGCATCAAATGAGATCATATACATGGGTGTCTACTGGATACATGGAAAAATTCTGCTGTGCTTCTGGGATGGAAAGGGGAGGAAAGAGAACCAGTGTAGAAGGTCATGCCACACGCAGCACCAGGTGGATCCAGCTTGAACTGTCCCCTTTTTTCCAGATGAGGAAACTGAGGTTCAGTTAGGATTAAAAACTTGCCAAGGCCATGAAGCTGGTGAGGATTTGGATAGTCAGGATCTGAAGTGTGGAATTCAGAAGCCGGAATCCCCCCTTACGTATTTTATATCCCCACTCAAATACCACCTGGGCTCTACAGCTGCCTTCAGAACTTCCTTCTTGAAAAGCATTTAATTTTAATCCTGTACATTTCTCCCCAGCAGACATGCACAGAACTTTATTTAAATTTATTGTTATCATTATTATTGCTTTGCTTAAAGATTCCTTAACAGAGATTTTTTTTCTTTGCCCACAAACACACACACATGCACCTCTCCAACAGGTTTGAATAGAGCTTTGTGACTGGTAGGGCTACTCAGAAACAAAAATTGCCTATTATTTCAATTCAATTACATAGCAACCACTTTTTTTTTTTAAAGACTATATTTATTTGAGCTTATTGTGCGGCAAATCATCAGACATTTTCTTTCTCCAAACTATTTTGAGAAGAGAAAATGATCAAATGAAAGGGAGGAAATGTTAGGCATATCATCCCCGCTATTGAGAATAATGCTGATGGATTTTCCTCTTGCACTTTTAATTTATTTAAACAACACCCCCGCTTCCATCAACAACCACGCCTTGGCTTCCTGAGCGCTTTTCTCCAGGGGATTGGAGGCCTTTCGGTTGTAGTCCCTGTTGGAGACACTAAGGGGCGGTTCTAGAGTCAGAGGAGACGTGGAGGAGGAGCAGTCGTGCTGCCCAGGCTGTGGGTGTGATGTCAGAGGTCCGCAGCAGACTTGAGCGCTGGCTGCAGCCCAAACAGGGTTAAGTCTAGGTTCTGACTGTCTGGACTCCCAGTCCAGTGCTCGCCCCACCTCTTCAGTTGGGGAACAACGGTAAGGACGGCAATTCAGGGGTTCGGTCTAGTCCAGCCCTCTTGGTGCGTGCATGTTAAGTCGCTTCAGTTGTGTCTGACTCCGCAACCCCATGGACTGTAGCCTGCCAGGCTCCTCTGTCCATGGCAATTCTCCAGACAAGAATACTGGAGTGGGTTGCCATGCCCTCCTCAGTCCTCTTGGTGCCCCTACCCAATTCCCAGGCTTTCGTGAGCCCATCCCAGGCTCTGAGCTTGGCTCCCGTAGTCCCCATTCGGTCTCTGGGCTCAGAAGAGGGAAGGGCCCCCCCCCGGGGAGAGCCACCACCTGTGACCCCCGCTCCAGCCCCTCCGCAGCCCCTGCAACCTGACCTCTATCTCCTCAGCCTCACAGAACCAGCAGCAGTGGCCTCAGAGGTCACTCTGTTTGCCTTGGCTCCACAGCCTGCTTCCCCAGCAAGAAGCCGCTGGAAAGGAAAATAAAACAACAACAAAAAGCCTTTTGATCTGCCAGCGGACGTCCTCGTCCAACCCTGGGGGAAGGTGGAAACCACTCTCTGGAGTGACCTGCTAACCCCTCTCTCACAAATACTCTCCAAAGGGCCCCAGGGTCTTTCAGAGACCCCACTAGGGTAGGCTCCCGGCCCCATGAGATGAAAGGGTCATAAATGACATCTGTAGGGACTAAGTAGGGATGGGCAGGGGCCAGGAAGAGGCCAGAGAGGACCCAGAAACCATGGAAAGAGAAGACGGCCACTGACCCAGGCTGGCCACTCCACAGGAGGTGGTCACCACAGACTGTCTGCATGAAGGAGCAGCGAGAAAGAGGTGTGTCCCAGAAAAGCAATTCACTTCAGCAGTAAGGAATCCAGCAAAGGCATCATGCTGTCCACACAGGGGTATACCAGGCACCCATCCTGAGACGACGTGGCAAGTAACTGACACGGGAGCCGCCTCTCCCCTACCCCGCAGTCCACTCTGGAGGCTCCCTATGTCTTTGGGGACA